>NW_027528417.1:13068112-13083516 GCF_008692635.1 Crocuta crocuta | reverse complement strand
AGGCTCCAGGCTCCGAGCCGGCAGTCAGCACAGAGCCCGACGCGGGGCCCGAACCCACGAACCGCGAGATCATGACCTAAGCGAAAGTCGGCCACCCAACCGACTAAGCCACCCAGGCGCCCCTGTTTTTTTTTTTTTTTAATTTGTTTCTGAGAGGGAGACAGTGTGAGCAGGGGAAAGTGACAGAGAGAGGGAGACACAGAATCTGAAACAGGCTCCAGGCTCTGAGCTGGCTGTCAGCACAGAGCCCGACGCGGGGCTCGAACCCACGAACCATGAGATCATGACCTGAGCCAAAGTGGGACGCTCAACCAACTGAGCCACCCAGGCGCCCCAAGGCTGGCTATTTTAACAACCAGCCAATTAGGATGGTAGGCTTCATTTTTATTCATTACTCCTTATTTCTTATTCACATCAGAGTCCAGTGCAGGTTGGAGGGAGTTCTCCTCCAGGCAGTCATGCAGGGGCCCAGATTCCTTCCATGCCTGGCTCTGTCCTCTCTCAGCCCCTGTCTGCCACTCAGCTGCCGAATGGAGACAGAGAACAAAGATGGGTCATGTATGCACAGGTGGTTGTAAAGGTAAGGCTGGGAAGTTGTGTACCTCATTCCCACTCATGTTTCTTTGGCCAGAACCTAGCTAGATGGCCACACTTAACTGCAAGGGGTTCTGGGAATTAGAAGCCAAGGGGAGAACAGGCATGTCTCCACCACAGTTGTGTGGAGAACGGGGGTATGGAAACAATAACGGCGTTGTGCCTACCTGACTTGACTTGCTGAAAGCCTGCAGCTTCCCTAGGGGGAGAGCATGTGACAAAGGAGCCGGGGTGTGCTGTAGGTGAGAGGTGCCCTGTGGCCAGACTCTTCAGAAGAAAGGCGATGGATCACTCTAACTCAAAGGTGCTTATATCTAGATGAAATAATTCTGCTCCAACCATGAGAAAATGGACAAGAAATCATTTCAGCTCAGCTCTTAAAATGGGAACAAAAAGAAACCCAGCCAAGAAGATAACTTACAGCCCCGCCATTTATAGAGAACTGTTCACTGTACTCAGCTGATCTTCACAATACTCTTGGGAGAAGGACCTGGTCAAGAATTATCATTCCCCATTTTACAAGTGGAGAACTGAGGTCCACAGAAGTTAAATGACCTACCTGGGGTTGCACAGTAAGCGGGAGACAGACCTGCAACTCAGCCCCTATCGGGTTCTTTCCACACCCCACAGACCCTCCCCTGCATGGGGCAGATGCTGACCACACTTCGGGAAGCTGACCCAGATCCAGTCCTCGACATGGGGCCAGGATCCTGGGGATATTCTCCTCTCAGCCGTCCTTCTGTCTGCCTGACTTTTGGAATTAGTGAACCAACTCCTCGTTCAAAGAGCATGTACATGTTAGCTGTCAAACAGCACACACAGTCTCTGACAGCCCTAATATCACTGTTTGTATTATCAGACAATTACCAGCCGAGCTCGTATTCATAATTTGACTAACAACTCGCGACAATGATTATTTTTCCTTTCCTGGCAAAACAAATATAGCAGCATTTTCTTTTCAGCATCAGCGCTGATGCTCCTTGGCATTCTATCAGCTGAAGGATTTTTTTTTTTTTTCAAAAAAAAATGTTAGTTGTACTCCCCCACATCTCGCTAACTTTACAGTCCCCCATGGCGTCTGTGTGCAGTGAACTGAGCTGTTGAGACTAAATGTAATTTGCAATCAAGCTTCTGTTAACATGGAAATGTACCGGCTGGTCTGCTGCAATATGGGTTCTCATTCTGTCTAGCATATGGTTGCATTAAATCCAGTCTCCGGAATGTTTCTTGTTACCACATTGTCAATCCGTGCAGAGCAGAGAACCCTAAAAAACCACTAAAGGAACATATTTTTGGAATTGGCTCTTCTATTGGATCTTGACAAGAGCTGTCCAAAGACATACTTGGTTACTTGAAATGAACTAGCCCTGTCAGATCTATGCACACACATACACAGAAACACACAGGAAACTTGAAACCCAGTTAGAGGCTCTGTGTCCGCAAGCATAGGAATTACATTGGAGGACAAAGAGAAAGGAGAAGGTGAAGGACTCCGCTCCATTAGTTACATTTCAGATGGCCTATTGATTGTTTTCTTGATATCTCAATATTCGTAGAGTCCAAGAATATTAGACAGGCACGGGACTTTAGTAGTCTTTGCAGTTAAAAACACGGGCGGTGGAGTCGGATGAGCCATGGCTTGGATCCTGATGTCACCCTCGGTTTGGTAGCCTTGCACACATTCTTCAGCTTTTTATGCCTCGGCCTGTGCATCTGGGAAATGGGGGGAGGGGTGATAAGAGTGCCCTCACAATTTAGGATGTTGTGGGGGATTAAATGCCTCGGCAGCGTACCTGACTCCATCAGTGTTGGCTGTTAGTATTCATTACTTCTTTACCCCTCTCTCCATTCTCAAATCAGATGCTTAAATATCCCCCACGGCACAGGTCTCATTGCTCTCTTATTCTGGTCTTGTACCGTCCAGTGTCTGGGATGTCAGTCTCTGCCATGGAAGCCCATTCTCTTCTGTACGTCTCTGTTAAGCAGTTTTTCCTTCTACCAAAATAAATCAAACCCTCACCTTGAGCCTTTCTTCTAAGACCTATACAAAAAGTCTAACTGGGCAGTTGTACTCAGGTCTTTGGAGAGGCTATCATGTCCCCTGCAAACGCTTTATATTCTCGCTCATTTCCTCTTGTTCTGACAGCTTCCTTGTCCAATGCAGCATGGCACCCCCTTCACAGCTTGGCCCTATTCTTGGGCTGGTTTGGTGTGGCATGGACATACCCAAGCAGGCACAGTGATTGCGGAGGGCGTGGTACCAGCCGGTTCCTACCTGGATGTAAGTGACAATTTGCCGGATTACATCAAGCGTTACAGAATAGGCCTCTCCGTGGAAACTTAACCAATAGCACTTTTTGACAAATCATGCATTACATTAAACTCATTGCATGAGGGGGAGGGAGGAACTTCATGCCTACAGTTCTTTCCATCATTTTGTAGAGAAAAAAAATTTTCAAGGAAGTTAATGCCCTTGTTGTGCATCTATTCTGTAAAGCTGAAGTTTTATAGGTTTTACTGGATGTGTTCCAAGTAGGAAACACATGCACAGAAGGTGTATGAGACACCGGAGTGCTGGAACATGATATTCCTCCAACATTTGAAGAGTACTTGGAAGGTCAGGAGAAAATAGGAAAAGAAATTTTATTCTTTCATTCATTCTCTTAAAAACCAGACACAGTGTTAGGTTTGTGCACCAGACACAGTGTTAGGCACCTGGGATATCATGGTAAACAATCCTTCCCCGCCCAATGGGGCTGCCAGACAGATGGACGCTAATTAAGATACAGGGTGATAAGATCTATAATACTGCCAAATACAGGATGTTCTGGGGGCTGTCTCACCCAGACTTGATTAGCTCAAAAATACAGAGGTGGGGAGAGGTATGCAAATAAGTAATTGTGTTACTGTGGAAATGAGTGTTACATTTAAAGATGATCCAAAGTGCTCTGAGAACTTTGAGGAGAGAATTTGTTCAACAAATATTGATTGAGTACCAGTATGTACTGGAATCTGCCAGTGCTGGGATCTACAATGAAGAATGAAACAGCCCTTGAAATTTATCAAAGTTCTAGTCTTGAGCATTTGTGTGTGTATGTACTTTAGATGAGTACACACAAATATTATTTGTTTATCAGTCACTTAAAAGCTGTGATAAGTGTTATGAAGGAAGAGAAGAGGATTCTAGTAGAAAATCAGATGAAGCCCTAATTTCGATGTGGGTGAGGTATCAAGGAAGGCTTCTCCAAGCTGTGTTGAAGGGGAGACCTTGAGAAATGAGTAGGGATATGAATGAGAGAGACAGAAGTGCCAAGATCCAGAAGAGGGAGTGAGTTTAGAGTCTGGGAATTGGGAGACATGGAGCCATAGGAAGGACTTCATAGCCCACGAGGCCCTACAAAGGACCGTTGGCCGCGTCCAGAGGGAAAGACGGGGCCTCTCAGGCAGAAGGGGTGGCCCACACAAAGGGATGGGTACCCAAGAAGACACAAGAGGGCCGAGAGAAGCTCCATCCATGCCTTATGTGTAGATGAGAAGTGTGGGACGTGGCCAGAAACGGAGAGGGAAGTTGGACTATGTCATAAGTGGCTTCATCAACTCTGTCAAGGGATCGACTCCATCTGGAGATACCAGGAAATGCTGAGAATGTTCTAAAAGTCTTTTATTTTTATTAGGTATTATCAACTTGCTCGTAAGCTTTACAAGGAGAGTGGTGGCTTGCCTTTTCTACCTCTGTACCCCGTCCCCTACCTCCACGCTCAATTCTTGTTGATTAAATTCACTTCCATCTTCATTTTGCCACTTTGTTCCCAGCTCTGAATTGCGATCCGTGGTGGCTTCCGCTTGGAGATTCTCTGTACCTCGTAGTGACATGGTGCTAAGGTCCCTTGAATAGCTTCTGAAAACCCCAGAGGATCGAACTTCAACCCCCCACAGTGCTTATGGCCTGCTCTTGCATTCTGATGGGGGGGGGGAAGTTTCACTGAAAGATATGAGGGATGAATCACACCATGACACAGGTATTTTCAGCTGCCAGTTGGCCGTCCCTTATTGAGATCACAGAATCTGAGGCTTGTTAGACTGTTTAGCCCAGCGCTCAGGCTCAGTGGAGAAACTCATTAGCTCCATTTAATTAGAGAACCCAAACACTTCCAAACCTACTTTACTGTCAGTCCACTTCCCACCATCTCATTAACGTATTTTTTTAAAATTTTTGCACCTTTAATGTGGTGATGATTTTCTTAATTTCTTTAGCATCAGAACTCTATAGATTCAAGCTATTTAGCTAGAGAACAAGTAGAACAATTATACAAGTGGTAGTCACACTTCTTTGAACCAACATCTCTTGGTGCCATTACATATGAGATTTTAGACTTCGTTTTCTATGTAAGGGATAGACAAAGACAGTCATCCAGCTTGAGTCCTATAACACTGCAATTATTAAGACCATCTATTTTTTTTTATAGCATCTTACAGCTTTCAAAAGCTTTTGCATCAATCTGTTGATTCTCATAAAATGCCGAAATGAAGTGGGGCAGGTGGTACCATCTCCATTTGACAGATGAAAATACTGGGGCTCGGAGCAGTTCAAAGATTTCTCAGGATGACAGCTCGGGGCTGTCCCTCCGCTGCCTCCCCTTAGAGTGGTGGAGGAGTTGGCATGAAGGCCCAGATTTCACGCCCAACTGGCTGGAGATACTGTTCTCTGTCAGTACCAGAAATGGGGATGATCGGTTCTCTGCAGAAGATTTATACATTCTGTTTAGGATGTGCTGAGGTTTAGCTGACGAGAGAGAACCCGGTGCTGGACGAATAGCTGTATGGCTTCATCTCTCTGCTGCTCTGAAACTGCATAAGCGCTGTCTTCTCTACCTGGTGGAGGTCAGCGTTTTTCCAAAGTCAGACACATTTCAAGTTTGCCTGAGTCCGCGTTTAGGAAACGGACTCTTGGTCCACCCTAGGTACGTGCTGGTAACCCAGTGCTCTTCTGTTCAGGTCTTCGATGCAGACTGAGGTGTAGGTGACGCTGAGTTGATGGTGTCCTTTTATATCTTTATCATACTTGATGCTCACAGCACTCCTGTGAGATGCAGCTTTTTGTGTCTGTTACATCAGTTAGGAAATGGGGTTCTGTTAAGGTGTGAGACTTATTCAATGGCAAACAGCTAATAGTGGGACATCAGGGACTTAACCTTGGACCTCTGTGTCCAACATCGTGGCTTATTCCTTTGTTTCCGGGTAGCACCACAGCCCTTCTGCTTTTTTCTTGTCTTCTGCCTCTCTGTGGCTTCCCCATTCTCCTCTAGGAATCTTCAGGAATTCTTCCCATAGTCTTCTGACCAGATCTGCTTTCTATAAAGGTTCTCATACGAATTACACATGTTTTAATATGAATTTAAAACTTCGAGGGGCAGCTGGGTGGCTCAGTCAGTTAAGTGTCCAACTTCAGCTCAGGTCATGATCCCATAGCTCATGAGTTTGAGCCCCACATGCTGATAGCTCAGAGCCTGGAGTCTGCTTTGGATTCTGTCTCCTCTATCCGCCTCTCTCCCACTTGTGCTCTCTTTCTCCCTCTCAAAAAAAAAGGTAATAAAAAGATACTTGGAATTTCCTCTCTTGAAGATGTACGTATTCTCTTTACCATCTTCTCCCCATTCGCTATAACAAATACTTCCTGAGTACTTACCATGTTCCTGGCACTTCGAACACAATGATGATAACCAGACACCGTCTATGTCCTCTGGATTTAACATACTTGTGGGAGAAAGCAGTTTCCTGTAAGGTGACATCAGATTGATGTGCCTCATAGACCATTTTAAAGAGGTTTTGGACTTTCATTTTGGGGTTAGGAATATTTAGCCAACCACTCTGCCTGATGACATATAGGCAATGAAGAAGAAAAGATACGTGGAATATGGATGTGAGGTCTCACTCCAAAAACAAAGAAATGGAAGATTCTGCTGTCAAACTGAGCTTTGAAATGCAACTGTGGATGTGAGTGGGGTGGCTTTTCAATAGAACAGATAATATTGGCAAGTCCATAAAGTTTTCTCCTCTTAAATAAGGGGTTTACTTTGTATCTTATCATAGGAATCAGCACCAAAGACAGGAAATTGTATGAGTTTCATCTAGGTTTCTGCTGAATTTTGGAACAGATCATTACACAACGGATTTGTTGTGGGCATGTTAAAAGGCACCTGTCACTAGAAGTTAATGCACATTTACCACAAACAGGTTATGCTAGACATACCACACTTCCTTATTGTGCCACTAAATTGGCAAATCAGCAGGATGAGGAAGGTTTAGCAATGGACTGAACCTGACCTCTTGTGATGTGATCGTACATAAGACGGTCAAATATGAGCAGGGTCATGTCATAGTCACTGGTTGCACAGTTGGGTAACACAAGTGGCTCCTAGGGATTGCTAAACGGCTCTGTGTAAGCTAGAGAGAAGTCTCTGGCAAGGACCAAAGTCTTTTTCCTGCTCAATGCTTTTTATTAATGACCTGAAAGGTTAACTAGAAGAAGGAATGTCCAGATCTGCAAAAGACACCAGACCAAGATGAAACGCAAACACTGCGGACTAGCACAAAGAGAGGGCATGGGGTAGAGGAAAGGAAGCTGGCCTTGGAGGGAGGCTGAGCTAACCTTGTCTCTTGTGTCTGACACCTATTAGGAAGGTGATAAGGAACAGCTGAATCTCTCTGTTCAGCCTCAAACCTGTAAAGAAGCAGTACGGTTGTTTTTCTCTTCGGTTCAATATAAGGATTTAAAAAGAGGCCTGGTGTTATGTTTGGCACATGTTTTCAATTAATGCAATATTAATAATTCTACTACAGGACTAAACTGTAGAATTATCTAGAGCTTCTAGAACACAGGGCTGAAACCAACATGATGAAACAAGTCAAAACTTAAGGTATGTGTGGGGGCGGGGGTGGTGGAGCTATCAGGATTAAATTTATGACACACAAAGCTTCTAAGAAGTACTCAGCATATGTTAGGTGCTTTAAAAATGTATGTTAATGATGGTTTAATTAGCTGTATGTGTTTGAAGGGGAAAAACACGCGGGAGGATCTTATATGGATATTCTATCTGTCTGATGTCTTCATATACGTGAAGGGCTGCTATGGTGAAGAAAATGTGGACACAATGTGGCATTGTTCCAAAGAGAAAAGCTAGAACAAGTGTGGTGTGAGTTGAAAGCTACTTTGGATGGCATTAGAATCCTTTCTTTGGCGGTGGAGTTTTCTTATTATGGGCCTGCGTGACGCGGGGACAGGCAACCTATCAGATCAGCAGATGAAGAACCACTACTGGCTTTCCTTGTAGTGACTGAGTAGCAGGTGACACTGCATGGGGTGAGCATCAGCGCAGGCTCAATTAGTGCATCACCTTCACTAAATAGCACTTTGGACTGGGAACCGAGTCAGTTGTTAGGGAGTGAAGGAAGAGTCTGTGGCTTCCACCTTCACCGAGACCACAGCCAATGGGAGAAGTCCCTGTCTCCTCACAGATAACAACCTTTAGGCAGAGACACGGAGGATCGGCAGGCGTTTTCCAGGCAGGAAGACATTCCATTTAGAGAGAATTGTCAGTGCCAAGGTGAGAGGTGAGCCATCGTAACGCATTCTCAGAAAGGCAAATATTTCTGGCAATAGGCATTGCCAGGAAGGCAAGAGTTAGAGCACAAAGGAGTGTTGGGGCTCAGACTCCCTGTCTCTGTCGTATCTTGTACGTACCATGTTAGAGCGCCAATCCCACTACACTGTAATAGCTGGCGAGTGGTTCTACTCAGTACTCCGTGAGCTCCTTGAAAAGAGAGACTATGTCTAAGCACCCTTGTATCAGCCTCTTCTGAGCCTCCCACAGCTTGTATACTCAGTCCTACTGAATGAAAAAATAAATAAATGAAGGCAACACAGATCTCATGGCAGGATTTATGAAGAGGTTTGGGTTCTTAGAGGTTTCTGAAGCTGTGTTGAGGATAATACCAAGAATTACTTCTGGGAAGATGTGCCTTCTGCAGGGTATCTCTGCTAATGCTAATGGTAATTGCGAACACGGATTTCGTGCACCATGCACCGGTACAGTGCCAAACACTTGACATGCCTTATGATTTACTTGGCATGAGATCCCTCTGAGGTATGTAAACACTTTCCCCCATTTTATAGGATTTCGGGAAGGGAAGCAATTCACCCGAAGTCATACAGTTAGGATGCGACAGAACCAGAATTTGACGCAAGTGTGCTGCTGATTCCAGAGCCCGTGGTTTAACCAATCTACTATTTATGGAACAAAGCCTTTGCCTTGTGAGGAGAGGGGTGCAGAGTTGGATGCCCTTAGAACTAAGACAGCCTTGTTTGGCAGAGAGAAGTGGAGCTCTCTAGAATCTTTTGCTTCTTATTCCACTTCTCTTGCAGTGGAGAGAGAAGCCCATGGGATAGGACAAGGCTGGAGGAATTAGAGCATCATGGAAGGTGAGGGAGAAAATGCAGATTACAAAGTTCCAAGAGGGAAAGGGTCCTGTGCTCTCTGACTGAAGTGAACAGAGAGACACGGAAAGAAGTAGAAAGGTAAGGCCCTCTTGGCTTTGGGCTTTTTTGGTCTGGGATGTTTGCTTTGGGGATGTTTCTGTCCCTTTTTCATTTGGATTGGAGATGTCTTCCACTTGGGAACCCTTTATCTATGAGGAGCTCCACAGTTGAATGCAGGGTTCACAGGTAATGAGCTTGGGGCCCCTGTAGGTCTTCTGGCCTGACCCACCTGCTCTCAAGCCGGAAGGGGGCAGGAACCCAGGAATACCCAACCTTCAAAAGTAAGCCATTGTGTTCTGACTTTGGCTTGCTGTCTGGTTCTGGCAGACGGGGGTGGGCAGCAGGTTAAGGAACCTCCATGGACGGCAGCAATCAGTGGGTGATGGTAGCCTTTTTCTCCGAGTTCTGAAAAGATGGTCACTTTGCACCTTTTACGATTAAACTCAAAATCCAAGTTCCTCTGTTCTAGAATACAAAATACTATATAACCTTTTCTCAGCCTAAGGGAGGAGGAATATTTTCAGAAAGCAACGATATCTAGGGAATACAATGGCTGCCTGAGGGTCCGATTCAGCAGTGTGAATTCTGCCCAGCCAGAAGTCCCGATGTCTGCAGATATTTGTCTGTCTGTCTGCAAGGACAGAGATGAAAGTCAACTTGCTATAAACCCTTCCACTCCCTTCTGATTGGTAAGGGAAAAATGTCCACACACTGCCATCTGGTGGGCATTACTGGTCACTGCAGCTTGAGTGAGACCGTTCACAACCCTTCAAAGGGCCAGGCACTTCCCTAGTTGGTTAACAAAAGCAGCAACACGCAAAACATGGTTGCTGCTCTGGAAGGGCTCCCAGTCTAATGGAAGAAATGAACATGCCACCAAGTAATTATAACTTAACAAGCACTATTTTGGGGCAAATTTCCCAAGCGTTACCAAAACAGAGGACCCCTCTCTGGGGGTTTTCGAAGCTCCTTTGGGCTGAGTCTCGAAGCATGCCTTATAGTTAACGCTACCAGCAGAAGCAGGAACACAGGAATGGATTAGGAAAGGTCGAGGTATAAATTGCTGGTTAGTCTGGCTGGTAGGTAAGGAACGTGGAAAAGAAGCTGTAGACAGAAACCGGAAGAAGGTTGGAGCCAGCCCATGAAGGGTGTTGATTGCCTGGCTAGTGCAACAAGTTCAATGAAGATTCGTTAGCAGACAATTGATGGGACCAGGTTTTGAGGGTAAAGTTATATGGACAGGTGTCTGTACATATGCTTTCATTCATTGTGAACCTTCTCACTATTTGAAATCTTCTATGGAAACTCTCATTATGTGAAGTAGGTGAAGCCATAACTATTCTCATGGAAGCAGAAATAGACTCTAGTACCTGAGGATGTGTACGCCTTCCATTCTCCCTCCTCATGTTCTTGTGGGTGCTTAGGACAGAATCTGGTTTGACACCTACCACTGTGGAGAATTCCTTCCTCACCTGACCATCCCTGCTCCGGTTTTAGGGGTAACCACATCCTGTCCCTCCTGTGTACGTGGGTGTTGACAAATTAAGTTCTAGATCTTCCCATTTCCTTTTAATTAATTAATTAAAACCATGTTATTTATTTTTCTATTTTTGACAAGGCTTCATTTTTTAGGACAGGTTTGCTCACAGCAACATTAAGAGGAAGGTACAGAGGTCATGCATCCCATGATCCCACCCATGCACAGCCTCCCCCATTATCCACACCCCCAACCAGAGGAATCCATTTGTTACAACTGATGCAGCTACACAGACACATCATTATCACCCACAGTTCACAGTCTATGTTAGGACTGACTCTTCATGTTGTATATTCTATGGGTTTGGGCAAGTGTATAATGGCAGATATCCATCGTTATAGTACCCTACAGAATATATTCACTGCCCTAAAAGTCATCTGTGCCACATCTCTTAATCCCTTTCCTCCACTCCCTAGCAACAACTGAATTTTTTACTGTCTCCATAGTTTTGCCTTTTCCCAAACGTCGTATGTTGGAATCATATAGGATGTTACCTTTTGAAATTAACATCTTTTTACCCCTTTTTACCCCTTATAGCTCTGGAGACCCCATTTTATGGTAACCCCATTTTATGGATAAACTAACTTTCCTAAACACACAATGTATACCCCCGTGTCACCCAGTCCTTGGCCCCCAACTTTATATTGCTAGAGGTCAAACATAGGGAGGTAGATTGAGGCCAGCCATCTCTGCGCTGCCTAGTAAGCATCACTTGTCTGCTGCTTACTATATTCATTCGCATTCGGTGTCTACGGTATACATGCCACCCCCAACCCACAGATCATCTATGAGGCAGTTTTGAGAAGGAACCTTTTAACGCTTCCTAACACAACAGCATGCAATCTGTTGCTTTCATTCCAAGAAGTGCACTCTGGGAAAGCGTTAAGTAGTCTTCTTAGGAGTGTCTGAATGATCGGGGCGCCTGGGTGGCTTAGTCGGTTGGGCGTCCGTCTTTCGCTTAGGTCATGATCTCGCGGTTCATGGGTTCGAGCCCCGCGTCGGGCTCTGTGCTGACTGCCAGCTCAGAGCCTGGAGCCTGTTCCAGTCTGTGACTCTCTCTCTCTCTGACCCTCCCCTGCTCACGCTCGCTCTCTCTCTCTCTCTCTCCCTCCCTCCTAGAAATAAATCAAACATTAAAAAAAAATAAAAGGAGTGTCTGAATGATCAAGGTATGCAGGTCTTCCTGTTCTGTGAAGATGTGAGGCCTCTAGATGGAATTTGCCACAGGGAGAGAGATGTCTGTCCGTGAACTGGCCAAGAGTGTCTGGATGGTCCAGTCTGCTCTGTTCCATCAACGTGGTTATTTCCCTGTCCTTTCAGACCCACGCTTTCTGATATAAAACACAAATTCCACCCACCCAGCAGCATTTCCTCTAACTCCTTCTCTTGCCCCCTGTCTTCCCTCACGCCTTGCCCACTCTCGCTGTCTGATGGGGTCAGTGTGCTCTCACTTTCCCACACTGTTTCAAGCCTGTGTCCAGAACTGCCGCCTCCTTGCCATCTGGCAGCTGACATCTGCCACATCTTTCCAACTCAGGCCCCCACCTTTTCTTAGAGGCCTTCACAAAAAAAAAAAAAAAAATGTTAACTTTCACTCAGAGACTTTCTCGGTACTTGATTATGTACACAGCATTTCCACATGGTTGGACAACTACTTTAGCATCGATTCTTGCCTGCATTACTTAGGTTAATTGTTATTTTCCTGAGGGCACACTGATCAGTGTCCTTTTATGTTCCCAGTGCCAAGTTCAATAACCATTAACTGAATGCATATCACACTTTAGAATGAATGGGTTGAGGCTGCTCTGTGTTTTATTAGAGAAAATGGAAATGTAGCTTAGCCAACTGACTTTTAATAAAGAGCAACAAGGCAGGAGTGTGTTGGTACATTTTGTAGACTTTGTATGGCTGCCTACTGTTCGCTTCCGTCATTCAGTTGTAACTGTTGGTTTCTAACCTTGTCCCCCTTCATTAAAGGTTGAACTCCTTAAAAGAAGAAACCTTCCGTGCTTGGCGTGGGACCTGGCTTAGAGAGCACATAATCAGTAGCTATTTTTTCAACAGATTTTTAATACATTTATCAGGACCCATCTGAACCTGAAGATATTTGGGGCCTCAGTGAAGTTTCCCTACTACCAGGTGGTCACATGTTTTCTTGGAGTCATTTTGAATAAAACTCAACAAAGCGGTAAACAGAATGCATTGCTACCCATGTAGTTACTGCTTGGGATTGTTCAGTCAGCTCCTTATTTCCCTGAGGAAATGGATGAGTGGATATTAATGGAGAGGGTCCAGGCAGGACATTATGATATCTGTTCTGTAGTTCTGACATTCCCAGTTCCCGCATATGTCACCCTGGACAAGCCATTCATCTCATGGCCTCAGTTTTCCCATCTGTGAGGCAAGGGAACTGACTCCCAGGGCCTCTCCTCTCTGACACTGCATTGGATTTCTTTGGTTTTTGTCTCTGGTGCCAAAAAAGCCCTAATCGTCTGATTGAAATTGCCAAGTAATTTTCAATTAATGTAAGTCCAGTGTTGGCTCCCATTCTCTTCTACAGATATCGGTGGAAAGATCTGCACAAACAATTAAAATGGCTAGCGTATCTCCCAAGTGAGTCCCTTAGCACTACTTGTCCTTGGGCTTGAATAAGCACAGGCATTCAGCAAAGCAAATAGGTTTTGCAGTTTTAAGGCACACTGTTATTAGGAACTCACTAATATAGAAAGAGTGGATCTGAGTTGGGAAAAGAGCTCGTGTCTTCCACTTCAAATCTAAGCACTTTGGAGACGTGTCCTGCAGAGGCGAATTTGACCCTAAATAGAGCTAAACCCATGACATTTCAGAGGACTTTGGAATGGGATATTACTTTGTACTTCGTTACAGAGGGTGTTAAGCAATCTTAGATGTGAGAAAGGAAGGCTCGAGTTAAATCAGGTTATAGAGAGTTTACTTTAAGGACACACTCATGTGCAAACAGACCTCTGACTTAACCATCAAGCCTCACAGCACCTAGAATTGGAAGGTGGGATGGATCCAACTGGTCTACCTGGATCTTCTCTAGAGACTGTGGAAGCCAGAGACCATGAGCCTTGTTCTGTCCTTCACCTTCAGTGCAACTCCGCTCCTCTGTCAGTTTCTGCTTCTCTTAGAATCTCTTCTCTTCCGGCTGCCAGGCTGCACTGTGTACTCTGTATTGTAAAATCTGGAGAAGCATATTCTGATCGCTGTGGTTAAGTACTCTAGCCCCTGGTTAGGTACATTTTCCCTTCAAGTCATGCCATAGTTGCCGATTGGCCTATAGTTTGGCGACCCTTGGGCCATGGTCACTTCCTGCTCCGACTGGCTTCAGCTAGAATCAAGTTTTAGCTCATGAACGCAGCTACTCCTAAGCTGGAGGAAAGCCCACCATCCAGTGAAGACCATACATGGACAGTCTCCTTTACCAGAGTGATGGGTGATGGTAAAATGATCATGTCTGCTCCACTGGGAACATTCTGTTTGCTGAAGGGAAAACCTAAGGAGTAGGGTTGCTGTTCTCTGTTATAGTTGGCCCTTGAACAATGTGAAGGTTAAGGATGCTGACTCCTGTATAGTTGAAAATCCATGTATAATATTTGACTCCCTGAATACTAAACTTCTAATAGCCTACTGTTGACCAGAAGTCTTACTGATAACAGAAGCAGTTGATTAACATGTATTTTATGTATGTATAACATACTGTATTCTTACAAGAAGGGAAACTACAGAGAAGAAAATATTAAGAAACCAATAAGAAAGAGAAAATACATTTACAGTATTGTACTGCACTTATTGAAAAAACCCACTTCTATGTGGACCTGTGTAGTTCAAACCTGTAAAAGGGTCAACAGTATTTGCACAGCTATCTTATAAAAGTGGTGACAGACATATCTTAGATTACTCTAGAGGAGAAAAATAAAACAGGGGAAACTGTTGGCTAAATCTCGACCGCACGTCCATTATTTTTATGCCTGTAAGAGCAGAGAAGGTGAGGAAACTGTTTCCTTGCACGAGAGGAAAGTACAGCCTCTTATCAATAGCTCACAGCATGGGATATTCTTCAGAAATAGGAAAAGTTTTGGATTCTGCACAGGAAGACCTGAAGGATGTCCAGAACACCTTGTGAAAAGCTTGAAAAGTAGATAGTTACCCCCATTTTATGGCTATAGAAGCAGCCTTAGAGAAATAACTTCATTCACTGATTCATTTATTCATCAAGTAGCTGTGGAGCACCTACTGTGTGCAATGTGAGTAGATAAAGGAAAAGTACATGCCTTCGCACAGTGTACATTTCTCTGGTGGGGAGAGAGGTGAAGCAGATAATGACTGATTAAGCATTTGCATAATCATAGTATTGAACACATACTATATCAGATGGAAGTAAATACTAGAAAAACAAAACATGAAAGGAGTGGGGAGGTAGCTGTGTTATGGAGATGGTGTCATTTTACAGTGGGCAGACAAGCTAGGTCTTGCTAAGACCATGATATTCAATCAAAGACTGAAAGGAGATGAGGGCATGAGCCATGTATGCCCCTGGCGGAGGGTGTCCCAAGAAAGGGGAGCAGCAAGTGCCAGTACTCTCGGTCACAAGGGCACCAGGCATGTCCGAGGACCCACGTAGAAGCCAGAGTGGTAGGGACGGAGCGAGAGAAAGAGCAACCGGAGGAGGTAAGGGCTGGAGGTGCTGGAGCTGGGTCATGGGGGGGGGGCGGG
>NW_027528417.1:12993041-13068079 GCF_008692635.1 Crocuta crocuta | reverse complement strand
GGGGGGGGGTCTCAGAGGCCATAAGACATTTTGAGCAGACGATGGACATGATCTGACTTATTTCTAAGAAGCCACTCTGACTGCTGTGTCTGGAAGACCAGGTGTGGGGGGAGGTGGTGCTGGTAGAAGGATGCCAGAAGCAGGGACACGGGTCAGGAGGCTGCTCAATAACCCACGTGCATGATGATGGAGACGGGGATTAGGGGAGTAGCTGTGGAGGTCCTGGGAAAATAATCAGAATTTGGCTATGTGCCCAGGCTGAAAAATGTCCCCAAACATGTCCACGTCCTAGGACCTGGAACCTTCCAGCAGCTGGGACTTTGCAGATGTGCTTAATTTAAAGATCTTGAGACGGAGAGAGTATTGTGGGTTATTCACATGAGCCCAGCATGATCACAGGCATCCTTATGAGGGATACAATAGTGTTAGAAAGAAGATATGCGGTGATGGAAGAAACCGAGAAGATGCTGCTAGCTTTGACGTCAGATGGGTAAGGGGCCATGAGCCAAGGAACGTAGCCCACTTATGGAAGCTGGGAAGGTCAAGGAAAAGGTCTTCCTCTGGAGCTTCCAGAAGGAATGCAGTCTGACAGACTCCTTACCTTCAAAAATAGAAGATAGAAACTGTGGCATTGATTCCACTCCATTTGTGGCCAATCATTGACAGCAGTGATGGGAAGCAAATGGCGGCCATATTATGGGGTTAGAGCCAACAACGTTTACCGATGGACTGAATGCCAAGTATGCGGGAAAGGGAACTGGGGGTAGCTCTCGGAGTTTAGGGTGGAGAAACTGGAAGGATGGGGTGTCCCGTAGTGTGATGGGGAAGACCTGCCCCGGGTGGCACTGAAGGTCCATGTGGCTTGGGCCCTTTCCACTCTTGTGATGCCAAGAGGCTGAGCCAGGAAGATGCACACAGGAGGCACACCCAGCTCAGCTGGTGTGTGTGGGGGGGTGTCTGCACTGCTTCTGCCCTCTGGCGTACCCCTAGAGTCCCCCACTCTCTGCAGCCTCTCCGGCAGCACTCCCGCCCGCTTCTCTGATGGCAGAGGCAACCCAGAGCTGGATGAGATTAGACACATACATTTTATTTTAAGGCACAGCTGAGAAAACAGTCAGGAAATAAAAGTTGTTTTGATGTAAACTGTATTATCTGGAGGCCTGTTGATGGCCTGCTGATGGGGTTCTCGGGCTGTGGGACAGATTCCTTACACTGAGCATCATGGAGACCGTCACTTACAACCACCATACTTTTGTCCTCACCACCCTTGACTATCCTCAGCCATCGGTGCGAGTCACCTCCGTGTAGGAGAGGAGCCATTGGCCGGGGAGGTGGGATGCCCGATTCTGACTCTGGCCCTGCTACTCAGCTGCTGTCACATTCTCTTTCTGTGCCTCAGTTTCCCCGTCTGTAAACTGCAGGTGCGGAGGCCAATGTTTTCCACGAGCCTCCTTGAACCTGGTTCTCTGCTTCTCCTTGATCTCAGTTGTGTGTCTTGGAGAGAAGCTTGAACGAGTGCTTGGCCAGCCGGGGTCTCAGCACCCACCATTCCGTTTTGGGCCCTAAAGAGCAGGCACCGACCTACTTCTCTCGTCTTCTCTTCCCTCCCATCCTAATGGGTTTTATTCTGACCCTAGAGCTGTCATTGTTCATGCTGCATTGGAGCGCTTGTTTCTGTTCCAACTGGTCCATGATGCACATGGCCATGGGACTTAGCAGTGAGCACAGGCTCCGTTAGATAGAGTCCAAGGCAGATGGTCATGCTTCCTTTCCAGACTGAACAGCAAATGCCAGGAACGCAGTGAGGGGCACCCTCCTTCTGGCTTGGAGCTTTGCGAGGTGGACACACAGGCCAGGTTCCGGCCACCTTCTGTTCTGGTTTGCCTGATGATGCTTTTGGCAAAAGACAAGGAAGAACAGAAAAAGCAAAGAAGGAAGTGAGTAGTCTGTGAACTGAGTGTGGCAGGGAGGAAGTTTCCATGAAAATAAAACACAAAACAAAACATCGGGCATACTGCTGCATCCCGGGAGGATGGGCACATCTGCTTTGTGAACGCGTTCCCCGTCGTCCCCCCTGGGTAAGGTTGCTGGGTTGGAACACCCGAGGTCTGTGGCAGGAGTTCTCATAAGATCCGCCACCCTCTCTCCTTTCTGGCTGGAGGGAGCCTGACCTGCCTAATAGTAATAAAGACTGAATTATGGTCGCCATGTATTGCACAGTACATGTTACAGAGACTAATGAAGGCTTGAATAAATAAGCAGAGAGATTAAAGGGATGGCATCCATTTACTGTGAGACTTTGTGAATGTTACATCACACTTTTGGTTCTCAGGGGCCACATTTACAAAACAAAAACGCTAGCCTGACCATTCATAATCAAAAAGATACTGAATAGCAACATCACAGTCCTTCACTCTCAACATTGGGGGGTCCCTCAAACCATCTTGTAGAGGAAATAGACACCATCATTACGGTTTTCAAAACGTTCTCACACCCACTTTTTATTACTCACTTTCCAAAACAGCCCCGTGAGTTAGGTTTCATTATTATTCTCCTTGTTCCGCTGGAGGAACTGAGACTCGGAGAGCCTGAGTGGATCTAGAGCCCTTTATTACCTTCAGACGGGAAGAGCCCATTCAGGTTCCCACGACACAGGATTTCACAGGTCTCATTCCATTTTGTTCAGCTGGTCTTCATCTCAGTGACTCTGTCTCTTTCCTCCACCTCATAGCTCTGTTGTCTTCCTTCTACTCTCCCTCTTCTGAGGAATAAAACCAAATTGCTCTCGTTTTCACTGCAGATATTTGCCCACTTCTCTGTGGCTGTCTTCAAAAGCACATTTTCTACCCAAGAACTTATCAAGGTATTTTTTTTTTTTTTGCCCTAGACAAAGGCAATTTTCTTCTGAAAAAGAATGATTGTAAAAGCTGTTAAGATAATAAAGTTTATTGTCTCCAGGATTTTCTTCTGAGGAGCTGGCAGTTTCTCCTATAATGATAAAAATGTGTTCCTCTCACATCACATTCACACCCTGCTACCCTGGGTCTGTGCCGTTCTGTGCTCACAGCTTTTCATTTTGCTGCTAAATCATAGTATACTCTTTAAAAAAACATTCAAAATGGTAATTAATCTGAGCAATGTACTTAAAAAAAAAAAAAGGTAATAAAATTTCTTTCCAACCTTTTACATGAAGGGATAAGGGTATAGACCCAACTCTGAGAATAACCAAAGGTTTCCCAGGGAATGAGGCTCAGGAGGATGGTGTGTTCCATCGGGTGAGGGAAGAAGTGGAGGTGGTATTTCAGGTGGAGGGAACAGACAGACAAAAGTAGAGAAGCATCAACAAGCAGCATGGTGTGTCAAGATGATTCTGGAGCAGTAGGTTGGGAAGACGGAAGGGTGGAGCTATTCCCCTGTCCTGGTGATTTCTTCGAACTGCTGGGAGGCCCGACAGAGATGAGAGGTGGGAAACTCATAAAGTAGAGAGCACTGCAGGACTCTATGGCAAGCGGGGTTTGTTCATGTCGTTGTCGTTATTTATGGACTCTTGGTGTTATTACCAACAACCCAAAGTCAGCCGTGGGCCTCCAACAAGAATGATCTAATTCAGTGGCTGGTATGATTTAATGGTCTTGTATGTTGTTCTTGGTCTTAGAAGTACAATGCGGGATGTGAAATGAGAAATAGGACCTTTGTGTTTTTCAGGTGCTGCAGATACATGCTCACAGCCCTGAGGTGAACTTTGTTGTGGTAGTTGATGCCTTGATGGAGTGTTTCTCTGTGAGGTTCAGGAGCTGCAAAGAGCCACTGTCCTCAGTCTTGGTGAGCCTTGTAAAGGAGATTGGGGGCCGCTCTCTCAGAGGTTGCCTCTCTGTGTTTAATGTCATAATAAATTCTAAAATTCAAATTCCGAAGGAATGCCTCTATGGCGGATGGATGGGAGCGTGTGTGCAGGGGTCAAGTGAGTGCTGATGAGGAGGTGGGCAGCATTGTTAGCCTGAGCAGGGATGGGCTGAAGTGCTCACTAAGACCCTTGGATGTCAGTTAGTACCTTCTGGCAGGTGATCTATGAGCTAAATTCTATGAAAGGAACGCAGAATTGAGTGGAAGAACCCAAGGTAGTCTGAGAGTTGACTCTGGGAGTTTGATTGGGTGATTTCCTCTTCGTGGCGCCAGGATAATCCCACATGGAGTCAAGAGGGAGGTACCCCATACAAGATTCTGGTAAATTGTTTAAGATAATCTTTGGCTAGGGGAATGTGATAGAATGTGGTGTGCAGTAGCCCCCTTCTCTAATTAGAAGTCTTGGAATCAGTCATCTATTTTGTGCTGTTGTTGTTTTCTTTATTTCCATTCAGGCTTTTCTCAGTGTTTGGTAAATTTCACGTTGAATATGTCAGCCTGTCTCTGTTGTGCTAAGGAAAACAAGAATAAAGATTATGTTTACCTTAAGCTGAGAAGAAAAAAAAAGGGAAAGTACCTCTCTCATCTCCTCCCCCTCCCCAGCCCTGAGAGATGGGGGCATAACTTGGTGGTGGCAACAGGAATCAAAATAAAAGAACTCTAGGGAAAGATAAAAGCCCAGAGGAAGTGAGGAGAGGCTGGTGTTGCCCCACCCCCTTCACCTGCTAGACCTGTTTCTGTGTGTATTTCTCTCTGAGGGATAACGATCTCAATCACCGAATGGAAAATTCTTATTATGTTCTTCATATTCAAGATAGCACTTTTTTCCATGGTGGTGGTTTGTGTTTTTTGTTTTAGTTTTTTTCTTTCTTTTTCTTTTTTTTAAGACTCCTCTTAATATGCTACTTACAGCTAGAATCTGTGGAAAAGATGCAAAGATGAAATTGAAAGTGTGCCTTGTAAAGCACGTGGTTGGATTTTGGGCTTTGTGCTGTGGCAAGATTTTGGACATTTCGACGAACTTCATTTTCTTCCTTGTAATGATATTTATAATATCAGCTTCGTGGGATGAGTATAGAGTTTAGGACAAAGTGTTAAAAGAACCTACTAATTGGTATATGACAGACATTTAGGAGGTATTGGCTTTTGTTGTTATTGCTTTTTATTACATATAAACTGATATAATCTGGTATAGGATCATCCTGGGGGCTAGGGGTAGAAAAGACAGGCATGGCTTGGCTTCTTTTCTCTCTCTCTCTCTCCCTCTCTCTCCCTCTCTTTTATGAGAAGCAGTGCACTGTGGGGGAAACAGTATAGGCTGTAGCGTTAGACCACCTGTCGAAACATGGGCAGTTTATCCACCTTCTTTTTCTCAGTTTCTTCAGCTATCAAAGGAGGGATATTGCGAGAATCAAATGATACAAATATATTAAGTGCCTGACAGAGTGCTTGCTCCCCCCACCTTGTAGCTTAAAAATAATAGCATATACTTCTTTTTGTTCTTTTCACGCACGTCTGCCTGCCTCCCGTCACCAACCACTTTCTGTCAGGTGCCAAGACTGTGCAAACAAATATTCCATTGTCTAGGCTCAAAAGCCTGGAAATAGGTCTAAATGCAGGGTCTTTATTCGTTTTATTTTTGCCTTGACTCATTCTACTTTATACCGTTCCATTCTTTTTTTTCCTCTTTTGTAGTTTATTGTCAAGTTGGTTTCCATAAAACACCCAGTGCTCATCTCAACAAGTGCCCTCCTCCATGCTCATCACCCACTCCCCCGCTGCCCCCCCCATCAACCCTCAGTTTGTTCTCAGTATTTAAGAGTTTCTTATGATTCGCCTCGCTCCCTCTCCTTAACTATTTTTCTCCCTCCCCCTCCCCCATGGTCCTCTGCTAAGTTTCTCCTGTTCCACATAGGAGTGAAAACATGGTATCTGTCTTTCTCTGCCTGACTTATTTCACATAACACCCTCAAGTTCCATCCACGTTGCTACACATGGCCAGATTTCATTCTTTCTCATTGCCATGTAGTATTCCATTGTATCGATAAACCACATCTTCTTGATCCATTCGTCAGTTGATGGACATTTAGGCTCTTTCCATGGTTGACTATTGTTGAAAGTGCTGCTATGAACATTGGGGTACATGTGCCCCTATGCATCAGCACTTCTGTGTCCCTTGTATACCATTCCGTTCTATGAGATATATTTTAACTGAGCTCCTGTTATACGGCAAGGATGATGGACTTACAGTGATTATTACAATGATTCTTGCTCCTAAAAAGCTCACAGACCAGTTGGGGAAGGGCACAGTCTAGAAATCGTTCTGTTCTGAGACAGGTACAGTCCATGACGTGAAAGAGGGTCCGAGTTAAGGCAGGTGGCCTCTGAAAGGTGGAAGAATGGCAAGCTCTGGGGGAAACTCCACGGAAGAGGTAAATTTGGAATCATCTTGGGAGCTGTGAAGGCTTTCTGTAGGCGGAGGAGGGGTGGGGAGGGCCTCCGGGCAGAGGGAAGATGCTGAGACAAGGCATGGGTGTAGAAGCGCGTGAGACATATTTGGGGAATGGTGACAGTTTAGTTTGGCTGGAGTATATGATCTGTGAAGGGAAATAATGAGGAATGAGGGTGAAGTGTTATTGTTAAGAGTACTTTCATGACAGGACAATAATTTTGTACTCAGTTTGATTTGCAACGTGGAAACACTGATAGCTTTCTGGAGCAAGGGTGTAGGTAACATGACGAAGAAGACACTGTAAGTTGTATCAGAAGTGGGGTTTGCATCTGGATCTGGCAACAGCCGGATAATGCCATTTATCTTGATCTTTGATGGCTGATAAGGGCAAGAAAAGGTGGCAGTGTTCCAAGTTCTAAGTCAAGAGGAAAGTAAAGACACGGAGGTGGGGAAGCCTCAGAAATCATTTGAAAATAGATTAATCCAGGCCAGTGGGAACATAACATAGAAGCAGGGAAATTTGAGGCGGTGACTTTAAACACCATGATAGGATCTCAAAGGCTCGTATCAGGGAAGTTTGTTTCTGTTTTAGAGATCAGAGTACACATAGGCTCTCAAACAAAGACTCCAAATGAGTTTACTGTTTCTTTGAAGTAAGGTTTCTTGGAAGGTCTATGAACTACTAAGGTTTTTTTTTTTTTTTGGTTTTGTTTTGTTTTATGATGGTAAAATATCCATCACATGAAATTACCATTCTGACTATTCAGTACATCCACATGTTGTGTGATCATCACCCCGATGTAGTTCCAGAACTTTCCATTACCCCAACAGGAAACCCTAACTACCAAGCTGTCACTCTCCACTCCCAGCTCCTCCTGCCAAACACAAATGCCCACATGGGTAAACAGGATGGGGTGTTGCCCCACCGTGGCACAAGCCCTGAATGCATCACGTGGATGAGCCCTGAAGGCATCACGCCATATAAATTTATGTTTTTTTTTTTAATGTTTTATTTATTTCTAGGAGAGAGAGAGAGAGAGACAGCATGAGCAGGGGAGGGTCAGAGAGAGGGAGTCACAGACTGAAACAGGCTCCAGGCTCCGAGCTGGCAGTCAGCACAGAGCCCGACGCGGGGCTCGACCCCACCAACCGTGAGATCATGACCTAAGCGAAAGTCGGATGCTTAACCGACTAAGCCACCCAGGCGCCCCTGTTTTGTTTTTATTTCAGTGTTCACAGAAAATTAACAGTAGTAGTCCCAGCAACTTTGCTATGCAGGGATAATTTGCAGTAGAAGATATTTTCAATAGGTCACAGCAATTGCATCTTAACTTAGTGATTCTTCAGAGGTCTCTGGAGACACTTGGCAGTCTCTGATGTGCTTCGGGGGTTCATGACAGGACCAGGTTGTAGGTTTTTCATCACCACCTCTCAGTGGTTAGATGTGGGCATTTCTCTCCAACCATTATAAAAGCACTGTGGGTAACACAGACACATCTACA
The DNA here is from genome assembly GCF_008692635.1 of Crocuta crocuta. Classification (NCBI taxonomy): domain Eukaryota; kingdom Metazoa; phylum Chordata; class Mammalia; order Carnivora; family Hyaenidae; genus Crocuta; species Crocuta crocuta. The sequence goes on along the minus strand of NW_027528417.1, from coordinate 13,060,222 downwards.
GGAGTCCGTTGAAGACCTCTGCTAGAACGTACGTAATGTAGGTAGATGAACCTGGCGCTGAACTCCAGCTCTATCCTTTAAGGGTCTCATGATTTTCTGCACATCCTTTAACTTCTCCAAGTCTCTTCCCTCATCTGCAAAATGGGTCTAATGGCAATCTCTCCCTGATAGAATTAGCACGTTTATAAAGCTAACAAAGCAGTAACACAATGTTGGTAGAGTACAAGGCACTGATATTAGATAGTATTATCAGCTGATTGTGAATAATGAAATTAATGGTGTGGATTCTAAGTGGTTCTGCCTTTTGGAGGTCTCGAGGTAACTTCAGGAGAGTTTGGGGGAGGTGATCCTGATGGTGATACGACACCCCTTCTGTCGAATGTGGCCCAGGAGAGCATCTTTTACACTGTCACACTGAACAGGGGTGTGATGGTGGTCAAGTTAGTCTTTGGTGCTCTATTTCCCCTCCTGTGAGATAACAATGATGTGTAGTACCCACCCCTGCATGGCTTTGTGGGGGTTATGTGATCAATATTTGTAAGGCCCTAATGGCAGGTTCTGGAACATAGTTAAGCACTACATAGGTATTTGTTAAATAATTAGAACTAAATTAATCTAGGACGCAAGCTGATCCAACATCGGGCTCTTAGGTTTTTCCCTCTGAATGACTAATTCTCACTGAGGCATGGATTCAACTTGATAACACCTTGCTTTAGTTGGTATTTTAAGTAAAATTTTGGAATGTGCTAGGCCACGTTATCTGTATTATGATTCAAGACAGAACTGTGATCAACACTGACATTATTCAGCTAATCTGGAGACCTTTAAGAATGTCAGACTTGCTTAGGAAGCCAAGAGTTCGCATCTTACCTCCACGTTTTAATGAGTTCATAACCAGTTGTTCTGGGCATTTTAACAAAATACTAGTTTTAAGTTTAAGCCATAATATTGCTAGGAGATAAAACAAGCTACTATAATTCACTGCACTATAACAGAGTACAGTGAAAAAGGAAATAGCTACTCAGAAACTAAAATTTAATATTTTGACTTCAGGGTACTCGTCCCTCTCTGTGTCTTAGACTCCCAAAGTGTCAACTTAAGGAATCAGGTTTCTGGGTGCATTACTGGGGCCTCCCCGCAACTTCAAAAAAGTTAAGAGTTATAGGAACCTCTAATGGATGCCCACGTAGCAGTGGAGTTGCTCTAGCTGAATTGGTGCCCGCTGGCTCAGCCTGACCCTCCTGGTAGCTCCCAAGGCAACTTGGTGGGACCCCTCCGGGTTCCCTGAAATTCATTCAGGAAACTACTAGGTAAGATGAGATTGTTAACTTTTAGCTACTTGTCTCTGATCCTAAAAATACACATTTCTTTTTCAAATAAGGTGAACTTCTTTTTGCACAAGAAATCAATAATACAGTTATACATACATTTGCTTGTATCTTACACAGAACTAGGGACTTTACTACTTAAATGGACCCTGTGCCAAAATGAAAGATTCTTCTGTCATATGAACAATTGCTCTTTGGCATCTTTGTTTTCTAAATTCTGTGCTTTATTCTTCTTAAAGTGGGATCCTTTTGGCTGGAAACACTATCGAAAGCTTAGGACATTACTAGCTTTTTTTTTTTTTTTTTTCCCTCCAGTTTCTACTTTTTGAGTCACTGGCATTTGTCATTCTTTTTACCTCTTTTCAAAAGTGGGATCGCCTACAAGAAAAAAAGAAGCTTCTGTTTAAAAAAAGGTATCTGAAATTTCACAAAGTATGCTGGCATCACCGCAATCCATGAATATTTAATCATTATCAAGACAGGAGGTTGGAGAAAAAAAATCAGGTTGTGATATTTGGGAACAGCAGGTGTGGGAAGGAGGGTGTTGACGCCCTCTGAAAACGGATATGGCATGTTGTTCCCTCTGCAGTTCCCACGTCACCTGGGTTCCCAAACATGCTGTAAGAAAACTCCAGGGAGCAGGGGCTCATCCTCACCGGCCCCACACCCTTCACATGGCAGAGTGTGTCCCTGGAAGTGTGGATACCCTTCATGGAACTCCCTTCCTTCACAGAAACTTCTGTGCTCTCTCGGCTGTGGGCCTTTGCATGATCCAGCTGGTTGTGGCCCCTGTCCTTCCTTCCTGTGGTACCTTTCCTTCCTGCTATTGTTGTTACGTCTCTTACATCAAGTAAGTCAGTGAGAGTCCAGGTATCCTTCCCAACTTCTGGGACTATGGAAACTCGGCATTCACCAAGGACCTCTCATGCCCTCTCATCAGGGGCAAGGCAGAAATAAAAGGCTTGTGGGTCACTTTTGTACAATTACTCGTCCTCTGACTTTATCACGTGCTCTACTTGCCCTACCACCCGATGTTCCAGCCACGCAGTCTCGCCACGGCTTCTGTGCGTTGGAGAGTGGTTCATCTCGCAAGCTCCCGCCCCTGGGTTTTTGTGTACCTGCTCCACGATGGAGTTCTCTGTCAGTAGCTTGAGAAAGGTGGGGTGCTCTAGTTCTTCACCTTTTGTGTGCATACCAGCCACCCAGCAGGACTTATTTTATTTATTTACTTACTTACTTATTTAGAGCACTGTCAGTGCAGAGCCCAACATGGGACTCAAACCCACAAACCACGAGTTCATGGCCTGAGCTGAAATCAAGAGTTGGGTGCTCAACTGACTGAGCCACCCAGGCCCCACCCCACCTATTAAGAAGTTAATAGGACTTCTTAACACGGGGGTTCCTGGACCCACCTTTAGAGGATCTCATCTAGTAAATTGAGAATGTGTACTGGGAATATCCACTTTTGACCAGAGGTTCTCAGGTTCAGGTGGTCCGGGAACGGCCTGTACATCAAATGTTGCCTTTGGGGCTGTCTTTCCTGGGTCTTACACCAAAGGATGCCTTGGCATAAAGGCCAAGGCTGAGCCTGGAGTTATGAAGCCCAAACTGCAGGGCCAGCTTTGGCCCAGATGGTCAGAGTGTAACCCGTGTGCAAAATTCCTGATGTTGCTGGAGTGTGGCTGGGGCAGGGGCTGACAGGCCAAAGGAACGTTCCGCCCCCTTCCCCATGTGACGTGGACACTATCTGAGGCCGTCTGCTTGCATTCTGGTCACAGCGCATGGGTACTCCTCAAATTTCAAGACTCAACAGAGTCCACAACACATAATCATGATGAAAACCCAGTATGAACTTCCTGGCCTAGGATTCAGGACTCTCAGTGAGATGGCCGTGGTCTGGAGCCTACCATCCCCCATTCGCCACACATCCCATCAGAGCAGCGTGACTGTTCAAGTGACTGTGCTTGGGGGCAGGGCTCAGTCTAAATCACATCCTTGGATGTCTACTCCCCCCTATTCCAATGTATCTCTGTCACCTCAGTTGTAACCCTCTCTGGCATCAGAAGAATTCTCTAGCGGCTTCCTCTCTGGATCACCTCCTGTGGTCAGAACTCAACTTCTTGAACTGCATTTTTTGGGTCACTTTTGTTATTTGGTCAGGCCAACTTGGGTTCTAGAATATAATCTTACCCTAAATATTAGTTCCTAAGTCATGACACCGAAATGGAGTTGGTAACAATTTGGTTCTTAGGAGCACAGAACGCCAGCCCTGGAAGGGACCTCACTCTGAGCGTGTCCAGTCCTCCTCACGTTGTTGACCAGCAAGTCAAAGTCCAGGGAAGGAAACTTTCGCAAGTATCTACTTGCCCAAGTCCACCTGGAGAGTTGGTGAACTAGCACTCAGAAATGGCTCTCCAAACCAGTACAGGTGCGTAATTCACTTCATCCTAACCGGTCACCTTCATGTTTCCCTTGGAGTCTCAGTGTTCCAAAATCTTGTCTTACTTGCATGTAGTTTAGGATAGGCTCTTTATTTACATGTGTGAGTTTTGCCTCCTTCCTTTGATTTCTTCCCCACTGGGACATGTGACCTGACTCAGGTTATTAGAAGAGCCAGTGCTATTAGCTCCATTGTCCTACAGTTTTAAGATATCAGGGCCATCCTCAGTTTAATTTGACCAATATATGCTGAGCATCAGAATCTGCTGGTCGCTGTCCTGGGTGTGGGATTGTGTTACCTGTGTGACAGAGGAGTAGGGTTCTGGCCCTGTGGATCCCAATCACCTAGAAAAGGGAAGTAATCCACTCTGAGACCAGCAGGAGAAACTGACTCCCAGTGTGAACATGGGTCGGTCTGTTCTTGAACCTGGAGCAGATGTGTCACTGATAAAAGGTGGCCTGTGATGGCTGCCTGAGGTCTGCTCGGAAACCTCGTCCAACTCTGTGATGTCAGGTGGTGACTGGATGGTTTCCACATTCATTCCAGGGCAACCCACACTTGCTCCTGAGCTCCATGAGCAGGGAGGAGCCCCGTGTGCTTAGCAGGAATAGTGAGCCACACCTTGGGTGTGTGTCAGGCCCCCAATCTACACAAGACGCAGAAGGTTGAGAAAGGTGGGGCCTGTGGCAAGTTTCATGTTCCCCCACACTGTCCTTTCTTTGTTAAATATTTATAGTGAAGGGCATCCCACAGGCAGATCTCTGCCGTGTCGGGAGCCCTTTGCCCCGCCATCAGTGGCTGGCACAGCTGCTCTGTTCTCCTCTTCCTGATGCTTTTCCTTCTATGTTGCTTTGGGGGATTGGGTTTGTAAGAGTAGCCGCACAGCTTGCAAGCCTCGGTGCAAAGTGAAAATGCAGGGCCCTTGTTTAAGAATTGATTTCAACATGTTGAGAGAAGAACCTAGGCCGATAGACAGCAGACTGCTGCCTTGAACCAAAGCTAAAAATGATGCTAAGTCTTCCCCACCTGCACCAAATGTGGAAGAAAAAGAAAACCTGGCATGTGTTAGTGCCACTTGAGAGTTTGAAGCTATTCCACTTTGATTCCATGGCAGTCAAGACCAGACTTTATTTTGTGAAGGAGAAGCTGGCCAAGATAGGAAAGGTGGTCCACAGAATATCATGCATGTTGGTGATGCCTGGGAACTAAATCTTGGGCCTTTTCACTTCTATGCCCTATTGAGCCCTTGATGGAGCCAAGTAACAGTGAGATTGTTCTCTCTCACTGTGGCTTAAGTTGGAATTTGGGAAGAAGAGTGAGATGCAGGAAGGGAAATGAGATCAATGATAACTGAATGGAAAAAACAAAACAGTTCAGAAAGCCAAAGCAATTTGTCTGAATCCTATCTGACGTACAACATACAGCAAAACAGACAAATGTCTGTGTAGCAAAACAAAACTGGAAGAAGAAGATATTGTCAAATAAAATACACATATTTCCAACCAGCCTTGAGCTCATCTGATAAGGGACAGATTGTCCAGAGTAAATAGAGAGAGGAAGAAAGATGCTTTGGGCTGAATTTAGTCCCCTGTAAAAAATCACAGGGGAGTACAGTGATTCTCCTCCCACTTTATCATCTCTGTGGTGCCAGGCCTTGTAGGGCCACGTGGGGGAGCAGGGTGGTTCATACACTCATGCGTTTGTCCATCCGTCCATCCATCCGACATCTCTTGAGCACCTCTATTGCCCCTGTCCTTTGCCAGATCTTAAAAGAATGTGTGAGACATGCACCTACCTTTAGAGACAGCAGACGGGTATTGACCAGGGAAGAAGACTAACCACGGTGAAGTGTAAAGCTAACGATGCACTATGGGACTCCAGAGAAGAAGCTCATACTGCCTGATTTCTTGGCAGATAACCTGCCTGCTGGGTCCTGTTTGCTTCAACAACTCCTTCTGGTTCCCGTTCTTCTTCCCTGTGCTCCTCTTTCCCAGATGACTCTTGGGGAGGGAACAGAGCTGGGAAGCAAGGGTGTGGGATTCTTACACATAGAATGTATGAACGGTCACGGGTGCAGGTCTACCTACTAATCCTTCTCTGCGCGAGGGGGCGTGGTAGTGGTCCTGGATCGGGCCTGAAGACGATCCATGCTTCCCTGTGCTTCCCCCTACCCACCCGCCACCACAGACATGGCTGTAAGAGAGTGGCCCTGCTGAGCTCAGGGAGAAGGCAGCTGGGTGATCCTCAGTCCCGCCCTGCCCCATCTGAAAAATGGCAGGAGGGGAGATCTAATAAACCAGTGTTTCCTAACCCAAGTTAGCAGCAGCTAACATTCTCTGGCAGTGTCAGCAGGATTGAAGGAAAGGGAAGTAGGATCAATTGTAAAGGCTGTCACAGAAGAGAGAAAACGGACAAGACCCCAAGAAAATGATCTCTAAGTGCGCATCCAGGAAAATGGTTCTGTGACTCTCTGTTCTTTGGCCGTGGGCCGTGTCATCCACAGGGAGACCCGTCCATCTAAAGGGAGAGCCTATGCTGTAACTGAAGATGGTAGGTGTGAAGTGAATCTCACATGATGTCGTATGTCGCGTCATAACAGTGCTGCACATCCATGCCAAGACTTCACATGGACCAAGTTCATCTCACTTCCAGAATCTCATTTTCTTCCTTGACAGCCCGGGCAGGCAGGTGGGGGTCTGTGATATAATTCCTGTTGCACAGAAGAGGCAACCGAGGCCCACGGAAGTCTAAGCTTCTTGTCAATTGGTTCCAGGGAGTGGCGATGAGGGTCCAGAACCCAGATTTTCTGTATGATATTTTTCCAACTGCTGTGTCTCTCCTGGCTGTACTGTTGTGGCCCCGGTTATGGAAGGGTACGGAGTCACAGGAGCATAGCAGGAGCTGGGAGAAGCATCCCGTGGCCTCTGGAAGCCTGGTGATAATGAAAGAGCTGCAACATGGACATAGATGTCTTTTCAGAGTCTCTTGCCCTTTAAAATCGCATGCTGCAAACAGCAATGCGTGGGTTGATCCCAGGCTGGCAACTTGCATCTCTCAGACTCCTTTGCCCCCATCCGATGCTAAGTGGGAACAGTATTTGTCTCGCAATTACTTCTAATTGCCCTGTAGTTTTGTGGTGTATAAGTGGAGTGACCTAGATACCAGTTATATGAAACTCTGTCTTCATCATGGGGTCGTTAGTAAGGAGGGCATAAATCAGTTATATCAGGGATCTGTGGCTCGTTCCATCTCACACTTAACACCTATATCTGGCTCTCCCGTCTGCATTTGTCCAATCCCAGCTCTCCTTAACAGCCCAGCTCTAAGGCTGCCTCCTCATCTGTGAAGCCTCCCTAGGCTGCTCCCTCCCCTGGATTCCCTCAGCACTTGTTCAGATCCTCTTTGTGGTGCTTGAGTGCCCATCATTTTCTACCTGTTTTATTTTCATGAACTTTTTTATATGCCAGAGACTGCGTGTAGTTCATTTTTCTATCCTTGTCTACACGGAGAACTGAGAATGGCCAAGATGGTCACTCAGTTAACCACTTGTTGGATGAAGACCTAAATTATGTCCTCGACATGGTGAAGGCCTGTAAAAAGACAGGTGGACCCATGATGTCTTTTCACTGCTCACACTTTATGTTGACTCTCTCTGTAGAAAAGTCTTATCTGGGTTTCGAGATTGACTCATTATGATTCAGTGACATTTTCTAATAGTTGCTACTGTGTCAACTCCTATCCTAGGTTCATTCTTAAATATTTCCTTTCGAATTCAGCATCTCTGAAGGAGGAATGATATTCTCAATTTACAGATGACCCAAGATATCAGCTCAGAATGGTAAACATATGACTTGCTAAAGGTCACAAAGCCATTAAATGGCAGACTAGGATTCACTAAGTAGATATTCTTTGATCATCATTCATTCAACACGTAGTTAGTACTTGCTACACATGGAACATTATGGGGAGTATATGGAAAAGAAGATGTGGTCACTACCCTCAAGGGGCCCACAGCCTAATGAGAGGGACATCCACTTCAGTGGAAAATAACATCATGGTTTGGGCAAACACTTTAAAAGAACCACTGACTAGAGATTCTGCGTGCACACGTGTTTGTGTTTGTTCTTATGGAGATACACTGCTCTCTCTGTCCTCTCCATTTCCGATGCAAAAGTGGTAATGATGCTCAAAATCATAACTACCCAATAAATCAAGTCATCATAAGTGAGTTCTAATAATAGGAGCAAAGGCTTCAGGCTTATGCTTCCTTACAGTTAATTGGGAGCATACAGATATCATGGGGGAATGGACAGGAGGCTGCTCCTGCTTACCCCATCAGGAGATTTCAGTCAAAGAGGAAGTTGGCAGCAAAATCCAGGACTTGGTAAAGAATGGGATGACAGAGAGAGAGAGGTGTGTCACTGTAGAACGAGAAAGGCCCCACCCACAAACCTGTCTCTGACAGGTTGAGTTTCACCCTGTAAACATCCTCAATCCTTTCATTTGCCCCTTTGTTTGAGACTGAGCAGTAACTCTCAGCCCACTTGGTGGGGCAGGGTTCAGAGGAGGGTAACAACAGAAGGGGACCCTTGTGTTAGGCTTCATCTGAGCCAACTACACTTTCACTGGCCGCTATCTATGGTCTGGCCCCCCTCATCCAAGAAGAGAAAGAAGAACCTCGAGGACCAAACCCACAGCCTAGACAGGTAAGGCCAGGTGGCTTGTCACTGGTACAGAGAAATGGGGTTTCTCTCTATGAGTCAATTTCTCCGGCCCCCTAGCTTGGGTTTCTGGTCCCCTCTACCACTGACTTGAAGTTCCATCTAGACTTGTAGTTTTCCATGACCACTGGAAAGTCCTCCACTCGTCCTTACTGCCCAGGGTTGATGAAGTTTGTAGATGAGCATTTTTCAGCCTATAAAATCACTTGACATCCTTCTCTGTATATTGATTTTGATCTCAACTGCCTTATAAGAGCAGTAGGATAGGTATCATTTTTCTCCATTCAGTGGCTTGGTGAACTGAGGCTTAGTGGATTGAAGTGATTTGTTCGAGTATGATCAGCAGGCTAAGGCCAAGATTAGCTTTGATTCCTTTTCTCTCGCTCTTCTGTGCCACCCAGCAGGTCATACCTTATCTCAAAAAGCCAGGACAAGTGAGAGGGCTTCCTGAACTGTCAAATGACAAACAAACGGTGTTATTTCTTTGCAGGCAGGTTGGGAGGAATATTTTTGATGTCATCGGAGACAGATTTTATAATGATATATAGGCTTCAGTAAATAGGGTCTGTTTCTAGAGAACAAATAAGAATATGCATATAAAGGGACCTTGCAAACTTGAAAGTAATATGCAGATATGGGGAGATGGTTCCGCAGAGCCTGAAACTTGCTCTGGCTCTCTGTATGAGAACGCTTGTGTCTGGGGCTGGATGGCACTCTCCTAATGTCAGCAGGAGAATTATGAGATGCAGCTCACAAAAGCCCTAGGGAGATATTTAGCTTTTCAGTCTTCCTGTGGTATGTGGAAAAACAGATCTCAATGGGGGAGAAACACCACCAAATCCTTTCAAATTGACTCCTGCAATTTCCTCTCTTATGACAGCTATCATTATATCTCATTGTTCTATAGTTTTAAGAAAATCTCATCTTCAGTGATTATGTAGTTTATTTTTTAAGATGCTAATTTTAGCTATAATTTTCCCTTCGTGCTCAAAAGGTTGTATCATTCTTAGTTGTGGAAGGAAATGTGTGTGTGTGTGTATACATGCGTGTGTGTGCGTGTGTCTGTTTGAGTTTGTTATGACAGTGCTAATATTCATCCCCATGAGCCCACCACAATGCAGTGGGTTGCAAAGCTACACCATCTCTGGCAGACTTCTATATATTCCTAGTGTCTATCTGGCTGTAAGGGTCTTGAAGAAGTCATTTAATCAATTAGCTTATTCAAAATAGAGAAACCGGAGCTCTAGAAAGATGACATGATGTGCACAAGGCCACATAGTCAGTGATCATTAAAGCTGTCAGTCAAACGCACCTTCCTACCTTGTGTCACTTCCCATGACCCATAGGGAATGGTGCCAGGCATCCCACGGTGGAAGCGGGAGCTGTGTCATTTTGGGGATTACAACCAGATGTCCTTTACAAGGCCTTTCAGTTGAAAGTTTTAGAGCACTTTGTCCGTTAGCATTCAGTGGAAATAGCATACCCTGTAGAATAGGGGACGTGTCTAGAGAACCCTCTTTCCTTATTAACTTGGTTCTTGTAGAATATTTCTTTCCTCCAAATTCTGGAACAACTTCTTAAGAGATCTGCAAGGACTGGTGGCATCTTCTTTTTATTCAGCCAGTCTAGATCTTTGTTCCTTCTCAAGATCTTTGATCCTTCTCAAGAGGTGTCACTCAGCTTAAATGGTTGTAATGCTGGTTGATCTTCAATTCAGAGTTGTAGAATCTAATGGCAGTGTTGAGTCCTAGAGTTCCATTAATCCAGAGGCAGAAGACCAGCTCCCACAGGTGAGCCCAGCATTAAATTGTGTTTTGTTTGTGGTACAGTGGTAAACGAAATCGAACCAGTTGTAAGTATTTAACATCCAGGAAATTCCTTGTAACAATTCAGATTGATATATCTGATGTATTTTTTTTAGTAAGATGAGGAGATTTGGTTATGGGAGTCCACATACTCACATGGAAAACATATAGGTGGGGTTTGGAAAACGTGTTTCTTGTAGGTGAAGCATGTATCCCCCAATTCTCCACATCCCCATGGGGCCTGATTTCAGCTACCAGGTATTTGCATTTGTCAGTGCTGGTCTCTTCCAATCTGTCTTGGGCTCAAATCATTCTATGTTTCAAGGAAGCCTAGTTCCACGTAATGATAGGCCGGACCACAGATCAATGTCACCAGGGAAGAGGTGAAATTAATTCTTTGGCCCTAACCTCTTATTATTTAAGAGGTAGGAAGAGAAATGATGACTTCAGCAGATCAGGTCATTGGCCCTCATACCTACCCAGGATATTAGCCAGATATCATAGCTCAGTGACTTAAGAGCTTAAGTATTCAACTACCTAACACAACTCCAGCATAACCCTCAGGTGCCTGCAAGAAAAATTGGCAAGTGCAGGATAATACTCTTTACTCAATAGATCAATGTCATAAACCTAAGAAATTATGATGTATGGTAACACATAGAATGCAACACAGAGTCCTGCATTCCCAAAGAATACAGAACAAATTGCTGAAATTCTGGAAACTAGCCCAACGGTATGTTTTCTATAATCCATTCACTAGTAAAATAATCACTTCTTGATCACTTATGGTGGATATCACCCTAAGCTGGGGGATTGAGGGATGAAGAACAATGAAACTTCCCCAAAAGGGCTTACTAATAATGAAAGTGTTCACAAAAATAACCATAACACAAGATATCTTAAATGCTGCAAGAAGAAGAAAGCCAATGTTGTTGGTTTTACTGAGGAAAGAGATACTCATGGAAACTGTGAAGGTTGCCATCGGGATGGTCGTAAGGAGGAAATGGCATTTGTCCTGGGCTTTGGACAGATAGAGGTGGGAAGAGTTTCTAGTAAAATAAGAACTAAAGCAAATTCATAAGTCAGTACTATCTGAGAGAGTACTACCTGTACTTGAGAGAGAGAGAGAGAGAGAGAGTGAGAGCACATTTGTTGTAGCTATATATAGGCCCAGTGGGACTGAGGGAATTGAGACTGGAAATGTGGGTTTGCACAAAATCTTGGGTGCCAAGGGACAGGCTAAGGGCTTAAGATCAGGCACAGCATGATGGGTTTGAGGAACATAGTAACTATTGACCAGACATTTAATCCCAGTTGATGGCTATTCAATTCTGTAACTTGGCAGTGACAGAACAGTGGTGTAGGTATCATTAACCTTAGTTTTAAGCTTTTCAAAAGAATTAAGGGGTAAAAAATGGAATTGAGCACTTAAACACAGTGGGAGGTATCAGATGCATAGGGAAGGAGGCAGAGTGGTAATATACAGAACGATTAGAAAAATGGATGAAAATATTTCTTCTTTTTTTAATAGTTTATTCTCAAGTTGGTTTCCAGATAACACCCAGTGCTCATCCCTGCAAGTGCCCTCCTCCATGCCCATCTCCCCCCTTCCCTACCCCCTACCTCCATCAGTCCTCAGTTTGTTCTCAGCATTCAAGAGTCTCTCACAGTTTTGTTTTTTTTTTTTTTTTNTTTTTCCTCCCTTGCTGCTTTCTAGGCCCCAGAATTTTGTTTCTTTCTTCTTTTTTTTTTTTTTTTTTTTAAACAAGTCTATTCCTCTGGGTTATCTGAACGTTAGATAAGTGATGTTGCATAAGTTCTTAATTTGTGGGATGTGGAGTTTTATTTTTAGTTGATAACTTTTTCCTTTGGTCTGGGAAGCAGTCACATCCTAAGGAATAGTTATAAAAAATTCTTGGATGTCCTAACCCTACGTGCTTCCATTGAAACACTGCTGGAGAATTCCACAAATATGTGAATGCTTTACTGTGGCTTACAGCATTCCTGATGGGTTGAAGGGGAGGTTTTATTTAGTCTTGTGAAGGACTCCACTCATCACCAGAACAATGTTTCTGCCCATACCACAGGTATTTGTGTAATTAACCAAACTTTTCTAATTTTATGTGCATTTTACATGCATTAATTTTATGTGTGAGATTCACATGGGTTCAGAATTGTACCCATATCTCAAAGGCCCGCTTCAAGGGAAGTAGATGGGTGATATGACAGAGTAAAGTGAGGTATTTGAACAAGATCCATTCTTTTAAAGCTATTTATTGAGTATCTGTTCAATACAAACATCTCCTCAAGTTTCATTCGTTTGAAACTATTTACTGAATATATGTTCTAGGATTTGGGAAAAACTCAGCAGTGAACAAAAACAAATGATCTCTGCCTTCAGATAGGTTACATTTCGAATGAGACGGAAAATAAATTAATCATTAGAATATACAACATGTGAGCTATAGGGGAAAAATAGGGAAAAGGATAGGAGGTCTTAGAGAGTTGAGATTTTGGTGAGGGTGCTTAGGAAGAAATAAGTTGTCATTTGAGTAAAGATTCTAGTGATAACAAGGGAGTGAGCCTTTGTAAAAAACTGGGGAAACAGCATTCCAGACATCTGGAACAGCAAGTGCAAAGGTCCTGAAACAGGAGCCGGTCTACTTGGCCCCTTTAAAAAAATAATGCATTCCGTGAACTGAGGGGGAAAATCTCTGGAAATGAAGAAAGACGACGGTGGGAGTGGGGGATAGAGACCACGATAATGCAGGTGCGATAAGACTCAATAAGGACTTTGACTTTCACTCTGAGGGAAATGGGAGCCATTTGCAGACTTTGGACAGAGGGATGACCTGGTCTGGCTGACATTTCAAAGGGACCCATTGGGGGGCGCCTGGGTGGCTTAGTCGGTTAAGCGTCCGACTTTCGCTTAGGTCATGATCTCGCGGTTCGTGGGTTCGAGCCCCTGCATAGGGCTCTGTGCTGACTGCCAGCTCAGAGCCTGGAGCCTGTTTCAGATTCTGTGACTCCCTCTCTCTCTGACCCTCCCCTGCTCACGCTGTCTCTCTCTCTCCTAGAAATAAATAAAAATATTAAAACAACAACAACAACAACAACAACAAAGGGACCCATTGGTCTGTGTGTTGAGAATATGAGGGTGGGGTGGTGAGAAGGCGGGCAGAAGCAGGGAGATTCATTAAGGAGGAATTGCTATAATCCAGATGAGTGATGCGGAACTTTGGACACGTTGCTGGTGGTGGAGAGGATGACATGTGTTTTAATCTTGTGGTTGAGATTGACTGAATGGGGAATGAGACAGGAAGGAGCCAGTGTTGACTCTAAGACTTTTGCTGAGCAACTGGTAGAAACAGTGGCCTCATATCTGAGATGGAGAAGACCATGAGAGGACCGAGTTTTGAAGGAACACTAGATTACTTTTGGGCAGGTTAAGTTAGAGATGTTGAGTAGTGAGTGAATATACAAATCTGAGATTCAGTGAGTATATCTGAGCTGAAGATAAAAAGTGGAAGCCATCAATATATACATGATATTTACAGCAATGAAATTAAATGAGATCATTGAAGGAGTTAGTATAGATGAGAGAGAGAGAGAGAAAGAGAGAGGGAAGGAAGGAAGGAAGGAAGGAAGGAAGGAAGGTAGGTAGAGGGAGATTTAAAGGCTAACTTGGATGTTGCAAGGTTTTGGCTTGGGGATGTGAGGGGAAACCAGTCAACAGCGTAGCAAAAGGGAAAAGGCATGGTGGGAGCAAATCTATGCCAGCAGAAAAGAGGTTTCTATCCCTGAAATTAGTTAGAATCCCAAGCACATGCTAATACTGAAAAGCGTTTTTCATTTACATTTTCCATAGGCAGTGTACCCCCTTTACCACCTGCACCCTGGAGCAGACCGTACCTTCTCCCCCCACTACCCTCTATTTTTCCTCTGGCTTCCCAGGAACCAAGAAGAAAAATGGAGAAGGAGCAGCCAGAGTGGTGGGTCAACACTAGGTGAGCATCATGTGCTCTGGGGTTCAAGAGCAGAAGGTTTTCTGAGGAGAAGAGGGAGGTCAGGTGGCCCAGATGCTACTGAGAGGTAGACAGACATGATGTCAGTTATCTGACACATGGCAAGCAGTGTGGCTGGTCGGATCAGGAGAGAGTGAGCTGGTGAATATAGGATGTTCTTTTTGAGGAGCTTATTTGTAGAGGGAACCAGAAAAAATGGACACAAAGTGGAGGGGAAAGAGGGAGCCTTTTGTTCCCCCTTAAGATGGATGGAAAGTATAGAAATGTACTTTTATAGAGCTTGTAACTTGATTGATACACCTACGGTATTTTCTTCATTCTACCTCTGTGAAGGAGTCTCAGTAGGGGTAATCATCTTTGGTTTGTTCAGGGAAAGAAAATAAGGCTCAGGGATTGAAGTCATCTGCCCAAAATCATACAGCACACTACTGAGAGATGGGACTCAAACCTTAGTTCTGTGAATCAAATGCATTGTTCTCTTCTCTGCCACTGCCTCATACATAATTTCGAAGATCATGTCTAGCCTTAGAACTTCTAGAAAGCTCTACAAAACTTTCTCTTTGTCATTGTTTACACACCTTTCATAAAGTCCAGGAAATTCACACTGCACAGCGATGCTTCCTGAACTGCAGCTGCTGTTATGCCAGATGCAGGATGTTTGGGGCCCTGAGAGGAAATAAGAGCTCAGCATCTGCATCAACGAATACTTGTAATATTTGGAAAGAGCCTTTCAGATGTGGTCAACACAGGACTTCGTGTTGAACCGGCTCCATGCTGGAGGATAAGAATGCAATTTCAGGGACACCTGGGTGGCTCAGTCGGTTGAGTGTCCACAACTTCAGCTCAGGTCATGATCTCATGGTTCGTGGGTTCGAGCCCTACATCGGGCTCTGTACTGGCAGCTAGCCCAGAGCCTGGAGCCTGTTTTGGATTCTGTGTCTCCCTCTCTCTCTGACCCTCCCCTGCTCACACCTGCCTGCCTCTCTCTCTCTCTCTCTCTCTCTCTCTCTCTCTCAGAAATAAATTAAAAAAAAAACATTAAAAAACAAATTAAAAAAAAAAAGAATGCAATTTCATTTGCCTGCAATTTTGGATGGATTCTCACATCAGTCTCTTCCTCTAAGAGTGAATGTATATCAATTTATTGGCACTTACCATACATCCTCTAATGTTGTCTGCTGCTTTCTTTCCAGTTGAAGGTCCTAGGCTGTCAAAGTTATATCTGTTTACATGGAGCTCCAGCCATACATTTCTGGGTCGTCAACACTGCCTGGGTCCCAACTGGGACATTAGTACTCTGCAAGCAGGGATACGTTGAAACACATATTATTTGATGCAACCCTGGAAAATGCATGTTTAGAATAAACAGCTTTGCATACCATTTGTCTTCCCCAGTGACAACTGTTCTTTCTCAGCATTCATGGAACCAAAAGGCTACCCCTAGACTAACATGTAACCTTTATCTTTCAGTGGTGGGTCATACTGGGTGCTTGGTGTCTATTTAGTGCTTTGCTTTGTGTAAGAACTCGTAGATCCATATATATCCAGACGGCTCAGCATGACTCTGAACTGCCCCTAAAATGTTCCTTTGCACTTTATACACATTACTGTCTGGGTTTTTATCCAGCCATCTTGTAATTATCTATTGGCAGATCCGATTCTTCAATAGAAAATCTACTCCTTAAGAATAGAAATTGTATTGGCAACTTTTCTTCTAGTCTCCATTTCTCTGTCTTCTCCAGTACAGTGCTTGGCATAGAGAAGCTTCCCCAAACTGCATTTGAATTAATGAATTAAATGAAGCATTTTGCACTACGTAGAGTTGCACTATGGAGATTAATCTATGTCACACAGGGAAAAAAAATAGAGTACCAAGTTCAAGATAGTCTATGCAAAATTAATGAGTTAGACAATCATACCTACAACTTTTGAAGCCAGCTGGCAAGTTTCATTTTGCTCTATAGTCAGGGATATATAAACCTGTATTAAGTGAAGTGTCTATTTTGAAAATTTTACACCATCATTACATACACCTATAACTTTCAGTAGAGTTGGTATAATAATTAAGAGCTGTTGACATTATAAACATTTGCTTAATTGTTAATGTTTTTAATAAAATGGAAGAAATCTTGTGGTCAGAAAGACAAAAAAAAAAAAAAATGAAGCTAATAAAACTCTCCAAACATACACAGACATGCTCAACCTTTCAATCTCACATCTAAAAAAAGCATTGCAAGTTAAAGCAAATATTGAGCTCATTACACCATTAATTGCAAAACATGTATATTTTTAAAATTACAAAATTCTCTTCTCTCATGCAGGAAAATTGGATAAAAGTTTTGTTATTTTTATTGAAGTATGATTGACATAACATTATATTAGTTTCTTGTGTGCAATATAGTGGTATAATACTTGTATATGTTGTGAAATGGGTCTAGTTAATGACTATCAGCATACATAATTACAAGAACCTTTTTTCTTGTCATGACAACTTTTAAGATCTCTTTTAGCACCTTTCAGATATGCAATAAAGTATTATTCACTGCAGTAACCATGCTCCACATTACATCTTAATGATTTATTCATTTTATACCTAGAAATCTGTACC
This sequence comes from Crocuta crocuta, assembly GCF_008692635.1. Classification (NCBI taxonomy): domain Eukaryota; kingdom Metazoa; phylum Chordata; class Mammalia; order Carnivora; family Hyaenidae; genus Crocuta; species Crocuta crocuta. Next base: position 13,043,295 of record NW_027528417.1, on the reverse strand, counting down.
TTGATCCTTTTCACTGATTTTGCTCACCCCTCAACCTCTACCAATCTTTATCTGTGAACTTGGTTCTTTGTTTTTGTTTTAGATTTCACGTATAAATGGGTTTCATATTCTACAGAGTCTTGAATTATACAACACTTTTGGAAGAGGTAGTTTGGCCATGTATATAAAACACCTTAACGTGAAAAATCTTAGACTCTGAAAAAAGTAAGGATTTTGAAAAGTTTTATGATTACAGTCATTAAAAAAACAAAGTAAAAAAGCAACAACATGAATAAAAAACAATAGGTCATGAGTTAAATATAGATGATTGCATAACAGAACCTATACAGCCACTAGTATATTGTTGTAGGAAATTATTTATTAGCTGAGTAGTTTAGCATAGTGGTAGAAAACAGGGCCTCGGGTTTGAGAGAAGTTTGATCAACTTAGAGCACTTACCACTTACTGTATGACCCTGAGCAAATCCTCAGTCTTTCTGAGTTCAGTGTCCTAATCTGTAAAATGAGGATAATTTGAATACCTGTACCACAGGGCTGTGGTGAGCTTGAAATGAGCCAGTGCAGTTAAAGCCAAGCATTTGCCACACAAGATACTCAATATATTAAGTGTACATACAATGTATTACTCGATATCTTAAGTATAAAGGGCAGCTTTTGAAACAATATTTACAGCATAACTTCATTTTTGAAGTAAAGAAAAAAGATACTGTCTACAGATAAAAGTAGAAGTCTTAAAGGATACACATCCAAATGACTTTCATTCTCTCTACATCGTAGACTCAGGGGAAGACTTCTTTTCCTTCTTTAGCTTTTATGTATGACCTACAATATAACAAGAAAAGTTAAATGGTTCCAAATAATCATAAGCATCAGTCCCTATAGATGTACATTTATCAATGCACTGACTTGAACATTGTCAAGCCACCAAAATCTCCTTGAACCATTGTCATCAAGGCCGTATGTGGTTGTTGGGTAGTGCTAGTCTCATTACCTTCAGGTTCCCCGTGCTCCTCTGCCCTTGACCCATGCCATATCCCATGAGGTGTGTATTGGAAACATTCACTAAGCATACTTCCCTTGAGAACATGGGAAGTTGATATTGGGGTAGAATACAAAGCAGCACAAAGAATGATTTCTAACCTACAGGAGCCTACAGTGTGTCCCTGAGGGGGAAGGAACACTTACCTTACAGTGCTGGTAATGCTTCACCTTGTTGAGGAGATCCATCCATCTCAAATGAGTTTGGGTAGCCAGGGAAAGCTTCCTTAAGAAGGTAGGGTGGAGCTACGAGAGGGACTTTAGAAGCAAGTCTATTTCCATAGCCCACAGGTATTATAATCGATGCCTAGGATGAAGCCCTTCCAAGCTCCCTATCACCATTACCTTTGATGATATTTCTTGTATAATTACCTCTTTCCCCATCATTTTCTGAGGCCTTTGATGTTTATTCTTATATTTCAAGAAAGTCCTTTTATACCCATAACCCTACAACTCTGACTTATATTTCCTTGGTACACATCCGTGAAACATTATTTTTTCACAGTTTTCTTGCCTCTATCCTAAGTATAATATATGTATAAAATAGATATGTAAAAAAATAGATAATTTAGAAAAATGTAAAAAAGAAAGCAAAAATCATCCATAAGCCAGCCATGCAGAGATAATCATTCATAACATTTTGGTGCATGTGTTTCTAATACATGTGTGGGTGATTTTTTAATATAATATTTTATAATCTATACTTCTGTTTCATAATAATATATCTTTTCATGTCAATTAATATTTGACTACAGGCTTATGCTGTGATATCTTTTACAACTTCCTCCTCCTAGAGAGAAGCTCATTTTAACAGTTGAGTGTTAATTGCTAGTATTTTTCTTGGCTTATTTATATATATCTCAGGTGTAAAAAATAAAACCGTAGTGGGATGGCTCAGTCGGTTGAGCAACCGACTTTGGCTCAGGTCATGAATTCATGGCTCTTGAGTTTGAGCCCTTCATCAGGCTCTGTGCTGACAGCTCAGAGCCTGGAGGCTGCTTCAGATTCTGTGTGTCTCTCTCTGCCCCTCTCCCATTTGCTCTCTGTCTCTCTATGTCTCCCTCTCTCAAAAACAAAAGTAAATAAATAATTTTTTTAAATAGTAAAAAATAAAGCCATAGGTTATATATAGCTTTGGACTCTGCTTTTTAACTTAAAATTACTCTGTGAGTTATTTTAAAGTTTATTTATTTGTTTTGAGGGAAAGAAGAAGTGAGAGGCAGAGAGAGACGGAGAGAGAGAATCCCAAGCAAGTTCTATGCTCAGCACAGAGCCTAATGTGGGGCTTCATCTCATGATCATGAGATCACAACCTGAGCTGGAATCCAGTGTCAGATGCTCAACTGATTGAACACCCAGGTGCCCCTATTCTGTGAATGTTTATATGTCATTTAACTGTCTTAAACATATGACTTCTAATGGTTGCATTTTATTCCATTATGGGTGTGTACACATATATGATACAGCTACTGAAACCAGGCAAGGAGTTCCGAAGTTCTCACCATTCAGTGTTTTTGCTTGTTGAATTAAAAACCAAAACTGAGGGGCGCCTGGGTGGCTCAGTTGGTTAAGCATCCAACTTGGGTTCAGGTCATGATCTTATGGTTCGTGGGTTCTGGCCCCGCGTCGGGCTCTGTGCTGGCAGCTAGCCCAGAGCCTGGAGCCTGTTTCAGATTCTGTGTCTCCCTCTCTCTCTGACCCTCCCCTGCTAACGCTCTCTCTCTCTCTCTCTCAGAAATAAATAAAACATTAAAAAAATTTAAAAAATAACAAACAAAACCGAAACAATCTACTAGCTTGTTTTTATTCATTTCTTATCCCTGCTGCTCTTAAAGATGTGACTCTCTATAAATAGGACTGTAAAGGACTATGAAGTCTTGGTTTGTGCTGGGATAAAGTGATCAAAATAAATGTATTCCAACCTTGTTATTTTTGGTATTTGACCTGCTTTGCAAATGGCCTCTTGGCTCTCCATTTTGATTTAGAATGGGGACTCCAAACCAGGCTTGTGTGGAGTCTTAGACTAGCAGAGCTGGAGGAAACATGGAGGCCAAGTAGTTGAGTCCCCTCTTATACATGTGCAAAAAACAGTGCCCAGAGAGAAGAGATGACTCACTTCTGAGTCAGTGGACTCAGACTTACTGTCCAAGCCTTGTATGAAAGCATATAAGGCTTTCCCCACCGTCACCAGTTACTTCATGCTCTGTTTCCAACTGTTCCAATGCCTCTAACATAGATTCCATTGATCACTAGACTTCTACATTCCTTCTCTTCAAACCTTTAAACTATGCTTTAAGACTCTACTATAGTTTAGGTATTTGCTAGGCCTTTAGAGCCATTAGTTTCTCTAATTCAGATACCGTCCTGCAAGGTAAATATTGGATCCACTTCACTTTTGAGAAAACAGAGGCTAAGGATTCTTAAATTGCTACCCAACTTCAGGCAGCTGGTAAGTTGCAGAGTCTGGATTGAAGCCCAGGGCTGTCTGACTCCAAAGCTTTCTCTACTGTGCCGGTCTATTTCCCGATACAGGAATTGATTACATGAAATGAATCAATTTATGTCTTTACTGTTTCTTGTCTATTGTCTCGTGGAAGGATTGACTTAATTAATTCTGCTAACATTTGTGCCTTTGAGTTGTGGGTCAGTGATTTCGACACATCCTCCGCAAAGTTGTGCTTAAATCAAATGCAGACATCTTTCAGGCTGTGGTAGAGGAAGCTAAGTTGTGTAGCTTAACCACTCCTACTGATTGGCTGAGCTCCCAAACAGGATTGAAGTTGAACAACTGAAAACAAACAAGAACTAAAGTTTTGCCAGAGTTGAGGGGAATAAAAAGCATGAAAGGAAAAGAAAAAAGAACCTGTTTAATATCGTGCAAATGATGTCATCTCTGCTAAGAGAGAGGATGCATTTCAGGGAGAAGCATGAAGATCAGTCCTTGAAAAACTAGCAGGTGTGAAGGAAATTTAGGGCTGTGTTTTGGGATGTGGATTCCCTTGGCCAGACATTTTCTCTTGACCTCTTCTCAAAGAAAGATGAGTTATATCATGACTTTCACGTCTGTTGGTACAATAGAGGGAGAAAAATGGGAAGTGTTTAATGCTGGTTTGTTTCAGACCAGTGTTTCCGAGTCTGATCTATGTCAAGATCAGGTTGGTGTGGAATGGCTCCCTTCAACAGCTGCTTCTCTCTGCCCCTCGCCCAAGGCCACTCTTCAAAACAAGGGGATGGCTACCTCTTCTCCAACTCCACACCCAATGCTGTGACCTTCTGCTGGAAACCTGTAACTTCTGTCAAATTACTCTGTCCTGTCCATTTGTAACAAGGGGCTTTATTCTCAGAGGAGCTCTTCATTTGAAGCACACTGGACCTACCTCTCTAAGACAAATGCTTCTCCTACCCTTTTTCCCTTACAGAATTTACGTAACAGATTCGTAACTTGTGGCCTGCATAGCAATTTCATAACCTTGTGATAAAACTTGCCCAAGAGATACTATCTTTCTCCATCTCTCAATTCTTTTGATTATATTATTTCCTGAATACAGCCTTTGCATATCAGTGGGCAGATAAAAGCCATTGCCCAATAGCCCAACTCTCTGTGTAGAGAAAATAGTCTCTATCTGTGCATGAATTTTATCCTTCTTCTGACTTTAATTTTCTGAGAATTTCTGAAGGCCAAATTATGATGCATTTTATGTATGAAACAGAATTTATTTTATCTTTGATGGTGGGTGCTGGAGAATGAAAGAGCTGTGATGAAAATGTGTGTGCTTAAAAAACCTTTAAGTTTTCAAATGTTTTGGCTAGAACTAATACTTTTTTTAAACTTTATCTTCTTAAAAGTATTTTTGTTGTAGGGGTGTCTGGGTGGCTCAGCCGGTTAAGTGTCTGACTTGATTTCGGCTCAGGTCATCATCTCATGGTTTATGAGATTAAGCCCCACATCAGGCTCTGTGCTGACAGTACAGAGCCTGCTTATGTCTCCCTCTGTGCCCTTCTTCCCACCTCTCAAAATAAAGAAATAAATACACCAAAAAATAATTCTGGTTGTAGAAAATTAGAAAATATAATTAAGGGGAAATAATCTATAATCCCATTATTTGGAGAAAACCAATATTAGCAATTTGCTGGATATCTTTATAAACTTTCTTTTACACACATTTATATTTTTTATTTATAAAAACTAAGATCGTGCTCTGTCCTATTTATAGTCTTTAAAAATATACCTGGAGGTCTTTCTATTGTATTTGTACTATATTTATTATATCAGCTACATAATATCCTATCTAAATGACATTAGCTATTGTAAATAAATTATAAATAAAACAGTATTGCTATTTAAAAGGGGTTGGCATTGCCAGTGGAAGATGATGAGTTTAAAATATAGCTGAGATATCAGTTATTGTAAATGATATCTCTCTTTATTTCTTTGTTCCGATATACCAGCATAGATTCTAATGATGTACTGGTTAATCTCACTCTCTTTATCATGTGACCGAAGTCTATAGATACATAATGTTATTAGTGAAACAAAGTAACAGTCTTAGAGATGCCTATATTGGGTGTGATGTTGAACTACCATTAAGTACACTCTCTCCTACATTGAAGATTCTATTCAGTCACTTCTAGTGTGAAAGTTGATGTCAGCTACTCTCTTTTTCTTTTTTTCTTTTTTATTTTTTTTATTTNGTTTCATGTTATTATTTAATATCTTCTTTGGTACAGCACAGGAGCAAATCCTTTGTGCTTATCGCAAGCATTCTTTTTATATTCTGGGTATAAATTCTTTATCATATATCTACTATACATATGGCTTTCTCTTTAATTTTCTTAACACTGTCTTTTGAAGAACATGTTTTAACATTGTCTTTTATTTTTTTAAATTTTTTTAAATGTTTTATTTATTTCTAGGAGAGAAAGAGAGAGAGACAGCGTGAGCAGGGGAGGGTCAGAGAGAGAGGGAGACACAGCCTGAAACAGGCTCCAGGCTCTGAGCTGGCAGTCAGCACAGAGCCCGACGCGGGGCTCGAACCCACGAACCGCGAGATCATGACCTAAGCGAAAGTCGGACGCTTAACCGACTAAGCCACCCAGGCGCCCCACTTTTTCTTTTTTTAAAAAATTTTTAATGTTTATTTATCTTAGAGAGACACACACATGGTGCGAGTGGAGGAGGGGCAGAGAGAGAGGGAGACACAGAATTCGAAGGTGGCTCCAGGTTCTGACCTGGCACCACAGAATCCAACACGGGGCTCAAACCCACAAACCAGGAGATCATGTCCTGAGCTGAAGTTGGACATTTAACCGACCGAGCCACCCAGGCACCCCAACTCTCTAGCATTTTCTAATAATTTTATCCACTGGCTAGGCTTTGGTGAGAAAATTACTATTTCTGTACAGAATTTCACCATCAAGCATTAATGCATTTGGAGCCTGGCATTGCCTATTTTTGGAGAGATGCCAGAGAAGAAGTGATAAATAGTATTAACCAGGGATAGTACTGGGTATTAGAAATTGTCACCAGCTCATTAAGAAGGGAAAATTGAACTTCCCTCATGGTCAACAGGAAATATATTTTGGAGACTGTCACACATTTCAGGGAACTCCTTAAACACCACGAAAGATCACAGTTGAAGTTGTTAGATGTAGAGATTCTGCCAAACAGTAACATAGTGCACCAGCCTAGTTTTGGTGATACTTATCTCAAAAGAGAAGATCTACAGAGTGGTCAGACTTATCCATTCAGTTGAGCTTTTCCATTCACAAATAGGACATGTTACATAAGCCACAGATGTTCTTTCCTTGTACTGGTGTTCTGAAGGAATGCTCTGGAGGCGGGACTTGACACAGGAAGCATGTGTACAGGTGACTCTGGCAGAATCAGCACCAAAGTCTGGCCCTGTGGGCTTTGTTTTCTATCTAGTGCCCCGGCCTAGCTGGAACAATCACATCCTGGGAAGATCTGGCACATCCCTGGTCCACATACACTGCCTTTTCTCACTAGCACTCCCCACATCTTGTCGGTAGCTTTGCCTTCGTCAAGATAGGAATTGGCCTTCCCTAAGAGCTTCGGCCAGGGCCACGTCCTTTTGGCATCATTTAGGGACTGTCAAAAGCCCCTGGTCAAATTATATTTCATTGCCCCCTCCTCCTTCTACGATAATATACTAATGACTCTTCGAGAGATGTGAGATCAAGGCGCTCCATCATATGCAACGTATTTTCCCAATGTTTTTATTTGATCTTCACAAAAATCTCAGAGATTAGGACAGGCATCAGCATGCAGCTTTTCACAGATAAAAAGAATTTGAGAGACATTATTACAACATACGTGTGCACTTAATATATGAAGATGACACTGTTGACCTCACTCACTAATGACTGTTTTGATTGATTTTTCCCTCATCCATGTTCCTGCTGCCTACTTCATCGCTCGGGGAGTGAAGTCATACATTTGCAAAAGGCTGAGCAAAACCAAATGGCGTCCCTCCCCAGCAAACTAACCTTGAGATCCACCTTCACAGAACCAAGAAAATGGGACTCTCATCTGTAGCATTTTCTCAGTGCATTTCCTATTTATTCTGTGTCATGCTGCTTATTGCTTTAACAGTAGATATAGCAGACCACACACATTATCTTCACTTTCTAATATTCTGGACTTAATGTGCATACAATTTACTCATGTGAGTATATAGTTTATATTTTCTTAGATACTTATATATTTTGTTTTGTTTTCTTACTAAAATACATAAAAAGAAAAGGCACTTTGTGATGGATGTTATTGTTCCTCATCTGTCTCTTATCTAGTTACAGCAAGCTAATATAAACATTTTTTAAACTGTTTATTCATTAGAGTTTTGAACCATTCACTTTTTTCTTGGAACCATTCACTTTTCTTAAAGCATCTTATAATGAATCTGAATGTCCTTCTTGAAACAGAACTGCTCTCATTTCTCCATACGTGTATGCTGGCCTTCATTATTTGCATGGGAGAATAATGCTCTATGTTAGCTCTCTTGTCTCTTCCCTTTCTGGGTGGTGCTCTGTGGACCTTCTTTGATCCCCTAGACATCTATAGAACAAGCTGAGACCCAGGTGTTAACATTCTCACCCATGAGGAGGGGAACTGGGTCAGAGCTGCCTTGAAATGATATTACTCTAACAATTTCTTTCTTTTTTTCAGTGTTTTCATTTATTTCTAGGAGAGAGAGACAGCGTGAGCAGGGGAGGGTCAGAGAGAGAGGGAGACACAGAATCCGAAACAGGCTCCAGGCTCTGAGCTGGCAGGCAGCACAGAGCCCGACGCAAGGCTCGAACCCACGAACTGCGAGATCGTGACCTAAGCGAAAGTCGGACGCTTAACCGACTAAGCCACCCAGGCGCCCCCTAACAATTTCTTGTAGCTAAATTATTTTTGTCCTGTTCGATGTCTTGTTTCACATTCAGCATTGGACCTCAATGTGTATTTCATTATTAAAACATGGACTGTCTCTCAGTTATGGTGACCAACAAGATGAGAAGTGAGCAACATCTGTTTTTAAGGCTGCAGGCTCCCCTATCTGGTCTTAGCTCATCCCTTCCAAGTGTTTGTTCTCAAATGTTGCTCTTTGGTTTCAGGATAAGTTCTCCTCTGCTCCCTCCATCCCTAGAAGTGTTCTCAGGAGAGGGTCTCATGTTTGTTACCTACCCGTCAAGGTAGTTTGAGGCAGAAGTGACTTCTTCCTTGCTCTGTCTCTGGTGGCGCAGATGTCTTCTGTGACGTTTGCTATGACTGAGCTCACTGTCCTGCACAGATGGCTAAGTATCCATAGGCACAGATGAGGGGATGGTTCATTCTGTCACAGAGCTCACAATTTACTCATGGAGACCAATGACAGCGCGTGACTAAAGAACCGGTTGGTAAAAGATCATGGCGGCTAAAGAACATAGGTGAAATTGCACTTCTAAATTGCTATTCCTGTTAAACTTATGGGAACCGGTTAAGTCTGAGCCTGGTTCAGAATAAAAGGTTTCAAATCTTCTCCTTTCGGGCCTGATTCCATCATACCTGAGAAAAGAGACTTTTAAGCTGAACCCCCTTGGCATTTTCTACCATGGGTGCTCCTTGGAATAAAGATATTTATTACTGATCCATTTGTTTAGTTAATATATCTTGAATGCTTTTTATGTGCTCTCCTTGGTGCTAAGCATACCGCAGTAAGAAAACCCTGTCCCAGGGCGCCTGGGTGGCTCAGTTAGTTAAGCCTCTGACTTTGGCTCAGGTCATGATCTTGCAGTTCTTGGGTTCAAGCCCTGTGTCAAGCTCTGTGCTGACAGCTAGCTCAGAGCCTGGAGCCTGTCTTTGGATTCTGTGTCTCCCTCTCTCCCTGACCCTCCCCTGCTCACACTGTCTCCCCCTCCCTCCCTCCTTCTGTCCCTCTCTCTATCTCTCTCTCAAAAATAAACAAAACATTAAAAAAAGGGGGCGCCTGGGTGGCTTAGTCGGTTAAGCGTCCGACTTTCGCTTAGGTCATGATCTCGCGGTTCGTGGGTTCGAGCCCCCGCATAGGGCTCTGTGCTGACTGCCAGCTCAGAGCCTGGAGCCTGTCTTTGGATTCTGTGTCTCCCTCTCTCTCTGACCCTCCCCTGCTCATGCTGTCTCTCTCTCTCCTAGAAATAAATAAAACATTAAAAAAAGAATGAAAGAAAACCCTGTCCCTATCATCAGAGACCTTATGAACTAGTGAGAAGGATGTGAAAGTTCAGACACATTAAGAGGTAGCTGTAATATAGCGTGTAAGTACTGTCGTAATGATACACATGGTCTACATGGGGAAACAGTGGAGAGGCATGCAGCCCCATGGGACAAGATTGGTCAGGGAAGCCTCTAGCTTCCTGCTTTCTAAGTTGAGACAAGAAGGGTAGCAGCTTATCAGATAAAGGAAATGAGAAGGAGCTTAATGGGTTTATGAGTCTAGAGACAGAGTAGTATGGCTGAAGTATAGCCTCTGAGGGCTGTGGTATGGCATGGAGGATGGGAAAGCAGATAGAGAAAAAAAAGGAGGGAGTAGACTTGGTGAGACATGCACTTCTACAAGTTATTGGGAGTTCAAATCATACCTACCATGCTCAGGAATTCACATTTTATTTGGAGTGCAATGGAGATACATTGAAGGTTAAGTGGCCAGTGACCCAATCTGATTTGTATTTCAGAAAGATTAGATTTCCTGCTGTGTGCTGCATAAATTTGAGAGAAATATTAGAGATAGACCAGTTAGAGGACGTTTATAACGATCCATAAGAGGTGAGCTAAGGCCGTGGCAATAGGAGTGGAGCAAAGAAGAGAATTCAGTAGATATTAAAGAATTAAGAGCTATAGGATTAGGTGCCTGATTGGTAAGTATTGGACAAGAAGAGAAAGCCAGGCAGTTTTCTGGCCTGAGCAGCTGTACAGCTGTGATCTCATTCACTGAGATTGGAATAAAAAGGAGGAACAAGTTGATGGAGGCAGTAAGAAGACGATGAGTTCATCTTCGGATAAAGGGAGTTTGAAGTACCTGTGAGTTAATAAAGGTGACATGTCCAGTGGGTAGTTGTTTAGATGGATTTGATCATGGGAGAGAGCTCTAACTAGAGTTACAGATTTGGGGCTCACAGATCTATTGATGATGGTTAAACAGTGAGAACAAAGGAGGCTGCTTAGGGAGAACATCCAGACTGTGCCCTGACAAACACCAGCATGTGATACCAGTATGTGTTTTGTGTTTGTGGCAGGGTCTCCATCAAAGAAATTAAACACAGCGAACAAACAAGTAGAAACAACACTGGGAGTCTGTAGTTCCAAGGAACAGAAGGAAATAAGATTTCAAGAAAGATGAGGTCAACAGTCAGTAGTGCAAAAGAAGGTCAAGGAAGATAAAGGATGGAGGGTATCTACTGGATTCAGCCAGAAGAGCTTTGTCGAAAGTATTCCAAAGCTATACAGACTGAAAAACAAATTTCTGTGGATTCAGGTGTGAACGAGATAAAACTAAGCAGAAATCATGGGTGGACCATTTTTTTGAGAAGCTTGATCATGAAAAGCAAGAGAGTTTTCATCTTTCTTATGCTTATACGTTTGAAAGGAATAAATGTTCTCTTTTCCTTCTGGTAATCCTTGAGATATCTGAAGAGAGTGGTCTATGTCCTCCATATTTTCTTTCTTTTCAACTAAATCTCTCCAGTTCCTTCTAGTGTTCCTCATGTGACACAGTCAGTGGTCCCTCACTATCTGTGTAGTAACCTCTTTAGACTAAAGGGGAAGGTCATCTCACAGGCCATGGGTTGAAATGACGTCTGGTCATGGAAATAGAAGAGGGAGAATTTGAGAAGCGTCTGTCGATACCATGAAATCTCTCTTTGTTAATTCAATGAACAGACACTTTCCCGTGTGTCAGATATATACCAGGAGCCCCTGACAGAGGAAATAATGGTTGATGTGGGCTTTAGAACAGCATCTCTGAGACAGCTCCTCAGAGACAGGCTTTTTGGCACCAAGAGAGAGCTAACCTCATATTCTTGGGAAAAGGAGTCATTGTGAAGAGCAGGTTTCTCTCCTTCAAAGGTCAGCTAAGGATTCCTAGGAATTGGAGACAATAAGAACAGAAAAGAGGAGCCCAAAACCCTGCCTCTTCCTCTAACTTGCTTTGTAACCTGAGGTGTAAATCGCTTTTCTGAGCGTCTGGTTTCTTATTTGTAAAATGAGGGTGTTGTCAGATAGTGAAAACGTCTGGCAGTGGTCATGGATTCCACTGTAGGAAGCCAACTGAATATTTATTTTGAGAAAAATAATCCTGTCAATGTGCCAGTAATATGGTATATTTTGACCTACGTGAATGTTACGTGAGCATGTTTATTTAACAATCTTTCATTGATCTGCATATTTATGATTTTTTGAATGCACGTCATCCGTCAGTAAAAACGATTATATTAAAAATGTCATCAGAATAATAAATGGTGTAGTTTTATTTTGGGAGGGGGAGGAAATACCATTGTCAGTATTTGGATGGATGTCTTTCCCTGAATTTCACAAGATCTTACATGAGAAGCTGCAGTTGGCCTAGCAGGAAACCCAGGCTTCGGAGCGACTTCCTTAAACAAAGCTCCCAGCCAGGAGCGTCTGGTCGTATAATGTGTGCTAGCACTGCTCCCTGGCACTGAGACTATCACTGGGGAGTCAGTAATCCTGGTGACATAATCCACACACTCCCCTGGGATGTCCCAATCACGGGAGAGACCTGTTCTAATTACTAAGTATTGTCACCATCTGAATCAGCAGCTTCAAACTCAGGGAATCTATTGACTTTGCAGAGGGAAGAAAAGAGGCTGCTTTAGGCTGAATTGTTGCCGTTCATTGATTCTTTTCATTTCTCCGCTGCTTTCATTCTCACTTGTGCTGGAGAAAATATCAGAGAGCTTATAGGCCCCTTTAAAATATGTCATCTGGACCCGACAGCTTTTTTCTGGTCAATTCCTTGAAGGCTGATTTTTTTTTCTTTCTTTTGGAAGGAGTTGGAAGGCTAGTGATTTTAGCCTTAATTATTCTCCTTCCCAGGAGGGGAATTCTACTACTTTTCTGTCCTTCTCCTACGTTAGGCTCTTCATGCTCAGGCCATCTGCAAAGTAGGACACTTCTGCTATTGCCTGAGATAAGTCACTACAAGTGACTCCTGGCTTATAGGTTGGCTTTCTTCTTTTTCAAGCACATCCTCCACCAGCTCCTCCACGACTCACAAATCCTTGTATGGGTTCATATTAATAACTACCTTCGGAGTTTATCTTTGTGGGAGAACTCCATTTGTTTGGGGTGTGTTGACGGTGGGGGGGGAACCTGGGTGACTTGGATATGTAGACGAAACAGATATGTCCTTCAGATAATAAGCACACACAAGGAAGAAATTGTTACCCTGGATGAAAGGAGACACAGATGAATGGTACAAGGTTGGACTGTGTGCAGTGTGACTCACCCCTCCATGGCTTCTCTCAGTCTTTAGCGATGTTGTGAATCTCACCAAGTGTCTGGGGCAAGTGGAACACTTCCCGTGGCAGCCCTGATTCTGCATTTGGGTTGGCTGTGAGGGGGTTGTCCCAGCAGGGATGGAGGTGTGGTGACATCAGAGAGGAGGCGTGAGGAGGACTTCAGACTTTCATCCTGTCAGAGAGCAACGGTCTTAACCAAGTGTCACCAGCTCCTCAGGGGGTGTGGGCAGGAGGTGAACAGCTGGTGTCTCAGTTATAACACACCAAATTACCTGTCGTCTTTTGAACACACCCCTCTTCACAGCTCACAGCTCTGAGAGGAATGTCCTTTCCTGTCTCTAATATGCAGTCAGCTCTGAGGTGCCTTTCTCTACACCTCTAAAGTTCACACTCTCAGCCCTCTCTCCACTCATCCCTGCTAATCATCCTTCTGTTTCCACAGAATTTGTGCACATTCTCCTAGCACAGCTCTATCACCGAAGTCTGCAGTTTTCTACTAGACTATGAGCTTCTCTGAGGAAAGACTGTCATTTCTTTCTGTCCTTCCTTCCTTCCTTCCTTCCTTCCTTCCTTCCTTCCTTCCTTCCTTCCTTCCTTTCTTTCTTTCATGTTTATTTTTGAGAAAGCACAAGTGAGGAAGTGGCAGAGAGAGGGGGACAGATGATCTGAAGTGGGCNTCTACTAGACTATGAGCTTCTCTGAGGAAAGACTGTCATTTCTTTCTGTCCTTCCTTCCTTCCTTCCTTCCTTCCTTCCTTCCTTCCTTCCTTCCTTCCTTCCTTTCTTTCATGTTTATTTTTGAGAAAGCACAAGTGAGGGAGTGGCAGAGAGAGGGGGACAGATGATCTGAAGTGGGCCCTGTGCAGACAACAGCAGTGAGCAGGATACAGAGCTCAAACTCATGAATTGCCAGATCATTCATGACCTGAGCCAAAGTTGGATGCCCAATGGACTGAGCCACCCAGGCACCTCTGTGGCATGCATTTCTATGTGTGTCTGTGTCTGTGTGCGTCCAGAAGATGTTACCATTCATGCTGTGCACAGGCTTCATTACCAAGCCTGCATTTACTGAGCATCATGTATGAGGTATGAGGAAAGTGCCAGCAGCAATGGATCTGATGTAAGTCTTGCCTTTCAGTCCTAGACCTGACAGAGAAATAAGCAGGACATCCATTTGAGAACTTGTAATGGGCGCCTGCTCTGTACTATGCCCATGCCAACTGTGGGCTATAAAGATGGGTGCTCAGAGTCGCTTATGGCCCAGGAGTGAAGATAGGGATATAACGGTGATTACACAACAGTGAGATAAATGCTACAAGTCAGGAACTCAAGCCCTACCATAACCCCTGCTGGGAGTGCAGTGGAAATGTTCATGGAAGTGTGCAAGGAAGCTACTCAGGGAGTCACAAGGGATCTCTAATCTAGCAAAGTTCTCTATTCAATAGCTTTGTCTTTATATGTTCTTTTCCATATACATTTTTTGAAGAACCCCTTCTAAAAATTAATATCTTGTGGGAGAGGCTCAGTGAACCTCTACATATTTTCCTTCTGAAATACCAGAAGACTTATTGGGGCTCGAGCATGTCTCTGGCTGTGACCTGGGTGAGGTGCCCAGTGGATGTCCAGAGTAGCTCTGGTCAGTGGAGATGGTCATTTGCACTAGCAGGAAGCCGGAGGCCAAACACCCCAGAGTCTTCACAATGGACACCCAAATTCATGATGTCACAGTTCTCTTCCTCTGACACTTGACCTGTGAATCTCAAGGGAACTGCCATATTCATTGGAGTCATATAATAAAGATGAGATGGGGGAAACCATACATGAGCAACCTCTCCAGTCTTAGATCTAGAATATTCTGGGCACTGGAGAAAAGTCCATCAAAACTGGTGCAGTGATTAAGCTGGAAGGCATCTTGGAAATAATTTCTCCAACAATTTTCAGACTTTGCTGTGTTGTTCTCCCCAGATGAAAGCCTCAGAAGGGTCCAAAACCAGAGAAGTGGATCTGCCATGATGGAAACGGGCTAGTCATTTATGCAAATCATAAATCTGGCCTCTCGTTTTGCAGATGAGGAAGCTGCAGTGCAGAAAGAGGAGTGACTTCCCCAGGGTTACCCAGTGAGTGAGTGGAGGGANCCCGTGTTGAATGAAGGTCCTAGCAGGGGAGCACAGGGCAGGGAGTAGGGGCGGCCGGGAGGGAAGAGACCCTGCATCAGTTCAACTTTCGCCCAGGACACGGAACAGCCCTGCTGGTGCCCTATCACGAATGTACAAAATGTGAAATTGCGAAGACGTGTTTGCCAATTCTCTTATCTCAGCTGGCACAGAGGAGGCCTTGTTGGGGTTTCGAGGTGTGAGATTATTGTTTATCCAGCGCGCATCCCTTGGCTGTTCTCGCAGAGGCTCAGCAAAGCTGCGCATACAAATTCACATAAATTACCTTTATGAAATGTCAGACTTCAAAGCAGATTTTTATTTTGGGGATGTGCCTCGAGAATGTTAACCCCTTCTAGTGGGAAGAGATGTCACCATCAGAAAAAACAGTTGACTTCTTTGAAAGCAACACAAGCAGATGAACTTACTCCCACGCTCCCTCCCTAGCCCAGCACTACCTCACCTGCAAGAGGTAGCAGTTCTTACTCGCAAACACATGGAGTTTTCTTTTTTTAAATGTTTATTTATTCTGGGGGCAAACACATGGAGTTTTCTTTTTTTAAATGTTTATTTATTCTGGAGGGAGAGGGGCACAGAAAGAGAGAGAGAGAGAGAGAATCTCAAGTAGTCTCTAAGCTATCACCACAGAGCCCCACTCAGGGCTCCATCCCACGAACCATGAGATCATGGCCTGACCAGAAATCAAGAGTTGGACGCTCAACCAACCATGCCATGCAAGTGTCCCAAACCATGGACTTTTCTAAGCTTCTGGCTAGCCCACACATACTCCTCTGGATTCAGTATTTTTAATTCTGTAGTGCCCATAACTTCATTCTTTATTGCCTTTAACTTCTTTTTAATGGACTAAATGGATAGTTCAGGGGAGACACAGAACCCATCTTGGCCTCTGATTCCCCATGTACAGAACGTGGGGGTTAACATAGATGAGTGTCTCCTAACTAAGCATTCCGTCTTCCAGAAGATCCAGAGAGGTAGTAATGGGGATACTCAAGTAGCTATTCACATTTCAAAAGCTTTGTGGAAATCAAAGGTACTTGCCATAGCATTGCATGGGGTTATTAAAAAAAAAAAAAAAAGCCCATGGATACTTATGGAAATATATGGAGAAGACACAGAAAGTAAAGAAATTAAGGGAGAAACAGCAGTTCAGCCTTGCCAAGGAGGCAGAGAGGGTGAGGAGCCAAAAAGGACTTCTTACAACCTGATGGAAAAAGAGAGAAGGCAGTGCTGGAGAGGGGTACGCATGGCCGCCAGAAAGAGGTCCACCACGAAACAGCCCTGAGTTTTACTGGTATCTCTCTTCATTCTACTAATATCTCTGTGATGCTCTTTGTTATGCCCAGCCTGTTCTTTGTTAAACTCTTTGCCCCTGGTTGGAGTGGTGGCCAGTGTGGCCAGATATTTCTTTTAGGCTGATCAGAAGTTCTCTTCACAGTTATTTATCTACTTTTATAGAAAACAAATATTTATTGGGGTCCACTATTCTGGATCTCTCTTTGATTTTAATAAAGCAAAAATAATTATCTGAAGATTGCATAGTCTGTCCACGGGGGACAGAAATAATCTCTCAATATATTGTGACGCAGAATCTTCTGGAATAAAGTATTTGGAAAGCACTGGAGGAGGGTGGTCCACGTTTCTTGTTCTGACGGTTTAGGATGGAGCCCCAGAATGGAATAGTAAGCAGCGAATGTCAGTAGTAAGATATAGATTTGATTCAGGGTCACGTTAATATTTCCATCGGTCTAAAACTGTTTTGCCTTTATGGTCTCTACCGTAAGATTATCACTATTAAAACTTACATCTCTTACCCCACTTTGGGGGGGGTAGGCAAAACCAAATTTTTGGGTAGCTTACAAATTTCACTTTTTTTTCTGATATGAGAAAATGAAACATTTTTTTTGACCATGAAATTTAATTTTTCCTCTTCTGATTTTAAAATAAAGCATTCCCTGAATCCCTGAAAGATTTGTGGACCCCAGGCATGCACCTCTCCTACCCTAATGGGTATGTCAGCCTCACAGCTAGTGGAGGAGAAAGCTTTAGCCTGCAGGGCTGGGGGCTGGGTACCAGCTGATGCCTGAGAAGTGGGTGGTGAGCCCTGCTTCCGGGGAGGGGAGCTGTATCTCCCACCCCAGATCCAAGCCGGGCTGATTGACCCAGACATTCGGCAACAGTGTTTCCAGTTTACCAACACAGAAGTGTGATAACTGCTACTCTGCCTTTCTTCTAACTGCTAAACTTGAAGCAGCGAAGGAAGAGTCCAGGAGTCATGTTTTGATTCTATTTAGCCCTGTGTCCTTGGGCAAGTCCCTCACTTCAGCGTTCCAAAATTTGCAAAATGAAGTTGGACTAGACATTAATTCGCCAGCTACAATTTATGCCCTATATGCTTCTGGAATATTATCAGGAAACATCGCAGAGAGATGGATTAAAGCATGTAGAAAGTGAGGCAGGGATACTTAGACTAGGGCCCAGAAATAAGTAGTTTACTTCAATACTGTATTAAATCACGGTGCTCTGAATTTGCTGGCAGCTGAGAAATATAGAATTCTTACCATCTGACTGAAGGAAGAATAGCTTTTCTTTAGGTATTTATTTGGCACTATGTTGGAGGGGGGCATCCAGAAGACATGACCTGACCTCTGATTGATCCAGGAGCTGGCCCCAGGGCAATCTGAACCTCCTCACTTCACCCCTGCCCTTGAAATATACATTCCACCCACTATTCCCACAGTGGGAGCCACTTGAAGGACCCAGCCTGGAGAGAGTAAAGTGAGTGTTGCTGAGCCCATTTTGACTTTATATGTGGCCGAATCCAGGTATGGGCTATATATAAACTTTTAAGGTTCTGGCAGGCACGTGCAGAGATACACTGACCTTGAGGTGTCCTAGACCCACTTGGCTGTAAGTTGCCTTGCTTGTTTAACCTGCCACACACCAATTTGGATTGGTCTGCTCTCTGTGTGGTCTCTCTGCCTCTCCTTGCCCTCCTTGTCCTTGGGGGAGGAGGGGAGGGGCACGTTTCAGATTACACTGGAAAAGCTCCCCAGTGTGGGAATCAACACATTTATGAAACATTTTATTTTTTATGGCAAAAGAAACACCAACGCAATTAAAAAAATTTAAAGCAGAAATTCACCTCCCATCCAACTCCTTCAATAAATCTAAATATTTTCCTTTTGGTCTTTACCAATGTAAAAAATATTCAAATCATCACATCTAGAGAAAATCTTTGTTTTTTGCTTTTTTTTCCCCTCCCACCTGGGAAGGTACATCGGTTCCTTCCACGATACCACAGTCCTTAGGCATGGTATTTTAAATGTCTGCACAATATCACTTTGCTAGATTTAGCAACTCCTTGGCTGTTAGGTGTTCGGTTGAGTTTTGGTTTTACATTACCACCCGGAATAAGCAATTAATATAGCAGTCTCTTTCTTCTTTAGAATAATTGTCCTTACATGAATTCCCTGGAATGAGATGAGGTCAAAAAGTATGGACATCACTTTTGTTTCTAAGCCTTGAGTCTTTGCCTGCCTTAGAAATTGTGCTACTTTGACTTTCTTGAAGACTAACATGTAAGTTTCAATGGCGTGTGAGGGAAAAATGATCTCTTTCGATTACAAATGGCTCTGGATGGGTCAGTTGCAAGTGGAAGCATTTGAATTCGTCTCGATTTGTTTCCAGGTTTAATATGCTTTTGGTATTTCAATATACAGTCTATTTATGCAGGGTTCAAAGAGCATATCTACTGAACTGGGGATAAACATCTCTGGGCAGCGGGTGGTAAGGAGTAGAGTACGGGGCTCAGATGTGTGCCACTCCTCTCGTGTTGGGGAGGTCGTCGAAGAGGTTACACTCATTGTCCTTGCAAAGATGTCCCCAAGACCGGAGCAGAGCTGGGTGCATTCTAGAATAAGGCGGCTGGGCTCCATTTTTCACTCTTCGTGCTGTAAGCATTGAAAGGGAGCTGAGTTTCCCTCTTTCCTGGATCTCAAACAGCTCCTTCTCCAAAGTGCTCGGATTCTCTTCCCCCAGTGTTTCCAGAGAAGACAGCCTGAGGGAGAGGAAGTGGTGCTAATTAAGTCCTCCTACTGTTTTCCAGGCACAGGCGCCTCCTGCAGATGTCTGTTGTTAGGCGCCTGTTTGCGAGTGTGGCAAATACAGAAGCAGGCTTGCCTTCCTTCCCCAAAGGCGCAAACCTTCTTTCACAGGTTACAGACGACTCTAGAAACACACTCTTCCTACAGCCACCGCGATAGAGGCGGCGGACCTGCAAGGGAGGCCCAGGTGCCTCACTGGTTGCTCTCTGTTGCCGTCTCTCTCACAAGCGCTCACACACACACACGCACACACACACGTGCATGCACACAAGTCCTCCTTCCCCTCAGGTGTGCCCTGTATTTCTTCCAGGCCAATCTCTGACTTTTATCTTTCTAATTTGAGAACGTGGCTGAAGACCGTGAAGCCTTGGGCTGTGGCCCCCAGTGCCTCACAGTGGGCGTGCTGGACTGGACTGGAAACGTGGTTGGGAGCCCTGGGCGGGGGGGTGTCTGGGTGCTGCTATCCCACTGTGCCTTGGGTGGGTCCCCTGGGTGCTGTGACCCCCACCGAGATGCAGGTAAAATCGTCTTTCTAGGGTGGCTGAGAAGCTCAGGTGGGGGAACCTGGAATGTGGCCTGGAGAGGGCTTTTTACTGGTGAGCCCCCCTCCCCCAACCAGCTGCATTTTCTCCTGCATCCAGACCCCTCAGGGTGACTGTCTGTGTCCCCATTTGCCAGAGATAATCTGGGTTTACTCCCATCATTCTGACATAATTGTTAATAACACCCTTCTCATGCTCAGAAGTGTCCAGCTTTAGGCAACAAATGATATGCTCATACTATTTTTACCCCTCTTGAATACTGTAATTCCAATTTAAGAATGTAAACGTGGTGAGGATCAGGGCCGTTTGTCAGTTTCTGGTGTTTCATAAGCACAGAGGAAACCAGGTTCCTCTGATTAGGAGCCCGGGGGCAGCTCTGAAAATGAGATTGCACCCCCAGTCACGGTGGAGCTGGGCACAGAACCCACCTTGCCGGTAGCATGGACAGTGTGCTCGCGGGAGGCGATGACTATCTGGCCGCAGCTTGGGAACGGGGACCTGATGAAGGACACCTTTTACTAGGCTCGCATGTGCTTTCTATTTATTTTAATTTTAAATAAATGTGTTTTTACTTAAGTCATATAGAATCATTGCAATCATCTAGAGACTTCTAAAGACAGAAAATTAAAACCACCTATCATCCAGAGATAACCGTTGTTAATATTCTATTTTGCTTTTTTTAAATGTTTATTTGAGAGAGAGGAAGAGAGAGCACAAGGAGGGAGAGGGTCAGAGAAAGAGGGAGACTCAGAATCCAACCGAAGCAGGCTCCAGGCTCTGAGGTGTCAGCACAGAGCCTGACGCGGGGTTCAAGGTCACAAACTGCGAGCTCATGACTCGAGCAGAAGTCAGATGCTTAACCGACTCAGCCACCCAGCTGGCCCTATTTTACTGTCTTTAGACTTTTTCTAACCTGTCACACAATGCATGTGCACATACATTTAACTCCAAGTGTCCTTCTTTCTTTTAAAAATTTTTTAAATTATTTTAACCACTTTGAATAAAATTATTCATAATGTTTCATAACTTACCTTTTTCTATTAAGAATATATTTTGGACATCTTACCATGATAAAAATACATACTTACAATTTTAATGACTACAGTATATTTCACTTTCTGTTATAACATATTTAGCCAATTGCCTCCTGATGGATTCTTAGTTTTACTCTGTTCTCTTGGTATTAGATACAATGTTGTACGAGTATAGAATGTTGCTGTTATATGCATTTCACTATTAGATATAAAGTGGTACCTTTTTCTGCTATTGGACACATGTTGTGATGAACTACCTTCTATTTGATGACTTTGGGCATTTGTCTAAATTATTTCTTTAGGATATAATTTTAGAATTGCATTTTTTTTTCAGTTTAAAAATATGCTCACTTCTAAGTGCTTTTGTGCCCCATTACTACCCAAGCAGCCTACAAGAAGTTGTGTCATCGTTGCTTTTACCTGTTAAATAAGCTCACAGGCTGGTGAGTTTTTAAGCAAAATGCTATGAAATCTTGAAGATAAATTGTTTGGTAATTATTTCATACTACTATCTACATACTCAGCTTCATGTCCAGGGACAAAAGGTGGGAAAACGGACCTATCTGCAGCCTCCTTTCCTCTGCAAGGAGGGTCTTGCTTCTCTCCCCTGGTAAATGGGATCTGTGTTATTGAACTACATTCATTAGTGCCTTTGTCAGTTTCAGGAAGGGCATTTGCACACTATAGACTTTTTGCCCACCCCAGGACAAAGGTGGCTCCTCCCCTCCCCACCCCCCCTTTTTTGTTCCTAATGAGAAGATTGTTTCTTCCCTTGTTTTAGGCAGAAGAAATGTCAACGATTGGGAGTTTCGAAGGGTTCCAAGCTGTCTCTCTGAAGCAAGATGGAGATGACCAGCCCTCTGAGACTGACCAGCTGTCCACGGAGGAGGGGGACCCAGTCAAGGACCCAGAGCCAAGGCATATTTCAAGGCAGCCGAGTGTGACTGAATCAACACTGTACCCCAATCCTTATCACCAACCTTATGTCTCCCGGAAGTACTTCATTACACGGGTAAATTTTCTGGTGCTCTGAAGTGTTATTACATAAGACTTATCTAAAAATACTCTAATATCATTATATGTATATGTGTGTATATATGTGTGTGTGTGTGTATATACATAATATACCACAAGTTTTACCAAATATTTTCATGTTTTTTATTTCATGCAATAGTCATAATAACCATGAAATAGGTATCCTTACCCCCATCTTACAGGCGAAGGATCTGAATTTCAGAGAAGTTAGGGGGTCTAGTTTTGATAACCAGGTGGCGAGGGGGAGAAGCAGGTCATCCAATCTCTGGATGGATTTTTGGTTCCTCAGCCCTGTGTTCAGGTTAAATCTGACCTCCACAGAGTAATGATCTATAGAGAGAAAACCCAAGCAGCTTAAATATAAAGCTATGTGCCCAGAGTGGGTACTTGTTGCATGTTTGAATAAAGATGTGGGTGATAGAGTGGAAAGGCTTGCTGAGAATGGGTTGAACCTCAGGTCTGCACGGGGATTATGGTATTACATATGGTAATGCATATGGTATTATATGGTTTAAATCCCAAACCGTTGGCTGCCTTCTGGGGCTGAGCTCTTTTACTGAGCATTGGAGCTGAGAAAGTAAATGGATGGATGGGTAATGAGGTTCAAGTTTGTATATCTAGATATAAAAAAATGATATAATTTACATATATAGATTATATATATTATTTATATATATTATATGTATATATTAATATTTATTTTTGAGAGAGAGAGACAGAACATAATCGGGGGGGGAGAGAGGGAGAGACCAAATTCCAAGCAGGCTTCAGGCTCTGAGCTGTTATCACAGGGCCTGATGCGGGGTTCAAACCTTGTAAGATCATGACTTGAGCCAGTTGGACGCTTAACAAGACCGAGACACTCAGGCACCCCTAAAAAAATGATATTTTCAACTTGTAGCATTTGGATCAAGTGGATAGTGCTTCCTGTGTGAGTAGTTCTCTCTCTCTGTTGAACTCTCCTTCCTACTTAATCAATATTCTTTCCCAATCCTTCAATGCTCTTGTTAACACAGTAGGTATTAGCTCACAGGCTAAAGCCAGTTGGTACCAACATTGGGGATTGTACACTGTGGCAAGAGAGACCATCTCATTTTTTGAGTGTGCATGGGACAAATCTTAAAAAAAATTTTTTTTCAGTTCAATCTTACAAGTAAATGGTGTCTAAGAAGTTATGGCTATTTACAAAGCTTTAACTAATGAATCCTGATTTGGTCGTTTTGAAAACATCTTTGGTTAAGATAAAATTTTAAGGTGACTCAGTGCGTGTGCATGTGTGTGTGCATGTTTGAAGATAAGACATACCCATATCATCTGTATTCAGTGACTCTTACCTGATAAGGAGCTATGGTAGGTGCTTTACTATGTGTGTGTTTGTGTGAGTGTTTTGCATATGTAGAGCATCTGGTTTGTTTTCCAAAGTATGAACTTTATTGAATAAGCAAAGTTAAGTTGTAAGACACATCTGTGAAGGAAATCAAAGCGTCCCCTAAAGTTGTCTTATCTTTGGTAATGATGATGGATCAGTCACGGTTTGGTGAGAGCCCCATGAATGGTATATGGAGTAAGCAATTCATGATCAGAAGCTGGTGCAGTGATGAGAGCTGGTTGGGAAGTCTCTGCAAAGCTGTTCTTGTCTTTGCATCTGGTGATGGGCCTGTGACTGTTATACGCTAACCGATTCGTAGTCCTGGACTGGGAATAGAGAATAGAGAAAAACTGGAACGTGGATGGACAAACCAGAATACCTGATGACCAAGCAAAACTCACGAGCAAACAATGGAATCCATGCCTGTCTCCCACCACGTCTAAACTTGAAGATGTGAGTCACTTTTAGGAGAAGCTGGTGCCTTTCTCCACTGAGCTGCTCACTGACCAAGGTTGGGGGAAGGAGAAGATGAGGGATGAGGTCTGACTGCCAGCCAAAGAAACTGTAGCTCCAAGAGCTGCCCCTGCCATCCGGTGATCAGCAGCTGTGAACAGTGCAGGTGGCCTGCAGTGATCTTCCCCCAGGGGAAAAGCTCCCTTCTGCCTTGCAAATCTTAAACTAATATCTCTTGTGGCCAACTCTAATTTGGAAACGGGCATGAAAGGAAATTCTAGAAAATGTAGCTCTAGCTTAGCTAAATCCGCACAGTTGGAAGCCACTGTGGAGGTTTTATTTATTTGTTTGATTGCTTGAATGATGCTTTTATTTGTGTGTCTCTGTGTAATTTATCACATGGAGTCCCCCGAAGTGACACTGGAAGGCAGGCAGGGGAGGACTCATCGCTCTCGTTTTACTGTAAACATTGAAGTTTTCAGGGGAGTGAAGCTGATGCTGTTTTAGAGTGATGGGCCAAGAGCCAAGAAAGAATTCTTGAAATGTCTTCGGTGCAAAAAGGTGGTTTTATTAAAGCATGTGGACAGAACCCATGGGCAAGAAGAGTTAACTGCCTCAGGATTGTTGAGCGGAGACTGATTCTATACTTGGGAGTCAGGGGGAGGTAAAGTCAAGGGGAAGTTCCCAAAGGGATTTTCATATACTAAAGAAGACTCACAAGATCCTGGAGGCATACTTATTGTCAAGCTAAGGTTGTTTCTCCCTCTTTCAAAGCATTAGCATTCAGACTGTAGGGAGTTAGTTCCTGAAGAAATGTTCTGCCTCAAGGCAGGTGCTCTGCCTGCCTCAAGTATTTGTCAATGGGCTGCAGGTTATCAGGAAATGTAATTTTATCTGCCATTTCCTTCTGCCTGTTTTCCTACATCAAAGGAACCTGACCAAGTCACATAATATTAGTGGAATAGCTCTAGCTCAGATCTGTATCTTCTGTCTGTGAGTCCGATATTCTTCCTACTATAATGTACAGTGGCATTCATGGCCCCTTTATAAGTAAGTGAGTCAGTGACTGCCTCCAGTCCATGTGAAACACATCTTCTCCCTCAGATATGTAGAAACAAATGCTACGTTCTCAAGAAATTGGGAGGGAAATCTTCTAATCTTGTTAATTTAAAGTAGACTTGAGGACTCTTTAAGGCTGTGAGGGCTACATTCCCAAGGCACTTGGCATTTGCTCTCCTCCAGATCGAGACAGAATGTAGATTATTTTTAGTATGTGAGTAAGATGAATGTGCTTTGTGTGTGTGCGTATATATATACACACGCACACACGCACACACACAAAGCACATTCATATATATACAGATATATATATAAACATACAGATATATCCTCGTTTGCAAAGTGTGGATAAAATACCAGTTTTATACAGAGGTTTAAATAGGCTGATTTTGTAAATATTCTTAGCACAGTGCATGACACATCTATTAACATTCCATAAGCAGCATCTCATTACTCTTATAAATGCTTTCTCCTTTTCTTGTTGATTTGACATTCCCACTTCTGTAATTGGTCACAGAGAATGACATTAAGATGCCCATGACCTTCCCATGACCTCTGGGGTGAGATATAATTGTCAATGTATAGTGTCTATAGCAGTAAAGAGCTTTGACTGAAGGAAACTAATTCGTTTTCTCAGAGAATAATTCAATAAGACCCAAGCTCTGAATGATTCAGATCTATGAAGGATTCATCGTAAAGCATCACTTTCATAGTGCTGAAATGAGATCTACGGATGATCTGGTCCACTGATTCTCCATCTTTATCATATACACAAATGACCTGGAGATCTTGTAAAAGTGCTGGTCTGATTTAGGAGTCCTGGACTGAGGCCTTAGATTCTGCATTTATATAGATTCTCTGGCAATAATGATGCTGTCTGTCCACAGGCACCTCTTGAGCACCTTGGTCCTCTTGAGCGCCATGGAGCTAGTGATCACTAGCTCATTTTCAGAAGTAACTAAGGCCCAGAGGAGGTCGTTGCTTGTCCAATGTCATAACTATTCATGAGTACTGACTCGCCCAAGAGGCTAGTAGTAAGTGGTAAAACTAGGCTTAGAACCAAAGTTTCAGATTCCCAATTCCTAGTTCTATGATCCCATGCCCAGCAACGAAAAAGAAAATAAAATATATTACGGTATAAGAATTTAAAGCATATATGTTGTAAATTCAGAAGAACTGTAAGTAAATGAGTTGAGGAATTCCTTGATCAAACGTGTTACTTCATTGAATGTTTTAAAATCATTTTGCAGGAGGTGGTTTATTGGGGGAAAAAAAAGAAAAATGTTGATAAGCAAACTAAAAGTCACCATAATTCACTACTCAACGTTAACCAAAGAATATTGAATGTGTGCTTACACATTTTGGTACATATCCTGTCTTTTTTTCCCTTACATGTGCAGTTTGTGGCATAAAAATATTTCCTATGTCAGTAACTATATATCCATAACATCATTTTTAACAGTTCTAGAATATCCCACTATGGAGATATACAGTAATTTATTTAACTTTTGCTGGGTATTTAAGATGTTTCCTATTTATACCTTTTAAGCCAGAAAGGGAAGTTAGTCTTTGGGTTGCTGTGACAGAATGACACTCAGTTTCTTAGGTGCTGGGAGTAGATACCCAGCGCCATAATAGGAAGGAAGATCAGTCATATCAGTTTCAAACTGGATATGCAAAGATGTGACTGCTCTGGAAGTTTAAGTTAATTCAGGACAAACAAGAGGCATTTTTTAATTTTTTTATTTTATTTTATTTTTTAATTTATTTCTAGGAGAGAGAGAGAGAGAGAGACAGCGTGAGCAGGGGAGGGTCAGAGAGAGAGGGAGTCACAGACTGAAATAGGCTTCAGGCTCTGATCTGGCAGTCAGCACAGAGCCCGACGCGGGGCTCGAACCCACGAACCGCGAGATCATGACCCAAGCGAAAGTCGGACGCTTAACCGACTAAGCCACCCAGGCGCCCCAAGAGGCATTTTTTTAGCACCATAACCTTATGCATTCGATCATACCTCTGAGTACCAGATCGTGAAAGAAGTCAATCTGCTTCCTTAAGCCTCTTACGTTGTTTCATAGGGCATCTGGGATGTTGCTTCCTACCCACAGACTTCTAGACTATTAGTTATTTACTAAACTGAGCCCTTTAAAAACATAGCAACACTTTTGCTCAGAGCCAGAAGGGGCCTGAGAGAATATCTAATCCAACCCCTAACACACACAAGAGAGACGTGACTTGTTCAAAGTCAACCAGCAATTTAGGGGCTGTACCAGGACAAAGAGCGAGGACTCCTGACACTTTTTACTACCCCTCTGGTGCCTTTGACCTTGGGCAGTGAATGAAAGGTCACAGTAACGAATGGAAGCACTTGCTATCAGTCTGCTTGGACAATTTTTTTCTTCCTGTTTTTGTTCATTTGCTATTATTGCTTAGACATATCTAAAAAAGACCTAGTGCCTTTTCTGAACAAAAGTACCCCTCAAGGCTAATAACTCGAGGTATATTATGATAATCCCTTTAGTTGTGGAGACTGATATTCAAAAGCAACTTCTTATGAAAGGAACAATACTTGATACGCATGGGGAAAGATATTTTTAAACTCCCTGCAGGACTCTATATTTGCAGATACCTTATCAGAAAGTTGAAAGCGATTAGGGATGGGGAATTATCTCTAAATTTATACTTGAGAATGTAAATTACATACAAACTAATGGGACTAAAACTATTTGATCTTTTAATATTTAATTAATGGTTCCCCATGGCCTTTTTATAGCCTGTGTTCTATTGTGAGGAACGAGACTTTAATAAGCAGGTTTGGGACTTCCCATTGTGTGCAAGATGTCATTGCTTTCATGACACTAATTTGGCTTTCATACTCGCTCCCTTCCCCTCTTCTCTTACTATAGGGTTCCCTGTGTTTTGCTCTTGCATTGGGAGCAACTAAATATATTAGTTATATTGTTATTGTGTGAGCTTCTTCCCAGTCTAGAGATTACATATGTCACTGGGCAAAAGGTTTCTCAACTCCCCTCCTTACACTGAAATCCCTTGAAGATTGTAATCAAGTTGATGCTTCTTTCTGAAGACAGACGCTTCACAATAATAAAATAAGAGGCAGTTCCTTTATTTTCGAGGAGAGACAAATTTGCCCTGGACTTTACAAATCACATCCAAGTTAGAGCAGTTTCTCTCCCTGTATGTGTTTACCGCAAAGTGATTTCTATCTGGGCAGGATGACACACACGGGAGAGAGCTTAATGTGTCTGAGTCCCTGAGAACGTTCTTTTCTATGCTGCCCCCACCTCTTACTGTCTAGTTAAGGAGTCCAGTACATGGGACACTGTAAGCAGCAGATGTGAGTAGTATCTGTGTGACAACTGGCTCCTGGCTAGTCTAGCTTAAGGAAATGTAAGGAAACACATGCTCGCCTTTGTTTTGATTGAAGACATTCAGTGCTGAACTCTTAGAAAAGTTGCTGCCTGCTATGCTGTATAGTGACTTGTAAATAAGGATTCTCCCTAATGATTTTTCTTAAAACTCAGCATTAGAAATATATGTATATTGGCTGATGAGTACTTACTATTCCATCATACTTTCCTATTACTCTTAAGCTGCAAGGGGTCTTTGAGCTAATTGTTTCCTTGCAGTAACCATTTGACCTCCAAATCCTGGTACAACAATTTTACTTCCATTTAATATTAACAGTAAGAATGAAAAGTCAGTGTTCCTAAATAGTTTTGGCATTTCCCAGCCGCTCTCTTACAGTTAATATTATATCATCCACCTTCCACCTAGCAGATGACTAAACTGATGAAGACATAATACGGATCTCACAGCGGGCAGAAAGGCTGAGATCTAAACATTGCCCCAGACACAAGTCAGAGCGTTCACACATTATTTAATTTTCTACTCTAAATGGCTGATGTTAATTTAGTTCAGTAGCCAACGATGACAAACAGAAGAGTGTAAATAAAATACTCTAACAGGATACAATGATGGACTGTTCCATAAAGGCATGACCAGCCTTGCTGCTGAAGATGAGAACACCGCGCTCAGTGAGGACATTGACAGAACTCAGGAGGCTTCCCAGCCATTCTATAAGAAACATTCTTCGGGGGCACCTGGGTGGCTCAGTCGATTTAACGTCTGACTCTTGATTTCGGCTCCGGTCAAGATCTCACCCTTCTTGAGAGCAAGCCCCACATTGGGCTCTGCGCTGACAGCGAGGAGGCTACTTAGGATTCTCTCTCTGTCCCTCCCTTGCTCATGCTCTCTCTCCTTCTCTTCCCTCCATCAAAAGAAATAAACTTAAGCGCGCGCGCGCGCGCACACACACACACACACACAGACACATTTTGTTTAATGTTTAACTTTTGAAAAGGTGCACAGTGAAACACCACCTCTATCCACTGTTCCATCGAGTTCCCTCCTGCCTGCAAGGGACCACCATTAACACATCCAGGTTTCCTTCTAGAGTTGCTTTTGCATATTCAAGCACATGAAAATATTTATTCTTACCCCTTCTCTACTTTTTTTATACAAAAATGTGGCCCATTTACCCTTCCAAATACTTTTTTTCTTTCACTTAATACCTTTTGAGATTTTTCCATAGTAGCCCAGATTTCTTCAATTCTTTTGTATATCTTTGCATTGTATTCCATTGAATGGCTCTGTCCTGTGGTACATCTAACAAGTCCCCTATTGATAGATATTTGCATTGTTTTCAAAACTTTGCTATCCACAAACAAGGCTGCAGTGGACGCTGTGTAGACGGCTGTCATTTTGCACAAATGCAAAGACATCCGTAGTATAACTTCACAGAAGTGGAATGTGTCGATCAAAGAATAGATCATTTTGATAGATTTTGTCAATTGCCTTCCACAGGGAAGACACGTAAGGTTTTGAAAAAGTCTACGGTTTTATATTCATCTTCACATGTTTTGGCAAAGTGCCCGGTGTAAAAGCATTCAACACAATGCTTATTTTTGGACTGTTTCATTAGTCTCCAGTTTCCCTTACAGTCTTTTTTCTTCTTCTGAAAAGTCTTAGTTTCACTAATGAGTTATATTAGCTGAGGAAGAAGTCATGTAAATATAAGAAGAGAGACAGGAAAAATCACCTGATGAGTCATCAAAGAAAGTAGGATGTTGAGCAGTGGGCCTGGTGCAGTCGGCTGCATCACGGGCAGTTCGGGGTGGGGGCTGGGAGCATTGTCACGGGATGATGGGGAATTTCCCTACCGCATTATTTGGTCCTGCCAGTAGGGTCTCTGGGACCATGATGCTGGCGCAGCCTTCTTTGTCAGTGGGTGTTCAAGGCACACTTGATTAATACTCCAGAACTTACTGCTTTTATGACTCACAGCTTCCAGCAGCCACGGGCTGCCATGGTCGCTCTCTGACAACCATGAACCAGCCGCAGAGGATGACAGCGGAGTCAGAAATCATTCAGTCCACCGGCTGACTGTTCAATTCAACAGGAAATGTGTTACAATGAGAAAATCAGAATGTCTCGGTGTAAGGGCTGTGATCTTATTTTCTTAAAAGCTTCCAGGAGGCTTTCATCATCCGCTTGGCTCAGAAACCTTTGGTTCTGTCTCCTCGGTTGTCTTTATAGATAAGGAAACGGAGGCCAAGAAAACTCAAATAATTGGCTGGAGGTTATAGAATTCATTTATGACAGATATGGAATAGGATCCGCAGTCACTTGACTCTGTTCAGTGGACATTTCCTGAATGACTTGGGCTGTGCTGAGTGAATGGTGAGGGAGGGGGTAAGGCTCTGCACCATTTTCTGCCACTTTATCTGAAGTAGGGCCATTCTTTTCCGTTTTTCATATATGGATTCTCATAAGTTTTTTTTTTTTTTTAACCAATGGATTTTTGTGGCCAAAATGTTTCATAGCCTTTTATCATAGCCTGAGAAAGCAAACAAACTCAAATCCTACCCCCACCCTAGCTCTGAGAGGAAAAGACATGTGAATGGGAATGGATCCTAGGCCAGGCTAGTGTCCCTCTTTCCTTTTGTGACCGAAAGGTCTCAGGTGGGGAGGATTAGGGGGCTGTTAATATTTAGAGATGATTGGGTAGTTAGTATTAAAGTCCTATTATTATATTATATATTATAAAGTCCATATATTATATGGAGAATATTCAGGAACTGGGAACCTGCTTGTCAGTAGCTCGGGGCTGGGAATGAGGCCAGGACTGCATTTGTAGGTGGGGCAATGGAATGTTTGTTTTCTCATCTTGGCTCCACGACTTCTTAGCTGAGTGTACTTGACAACTTACTTCCCTGTACTAGCCCCCGTTTCCACACCTAGAAAGCAGCCTTGTTAATTCTTGGGATGCAGTGATTCTCAACCTTTGCTGCACATTGGAGTCATCTGGGAGGCCTTCAAAAATCCCGATATGATGATATGTGGGTCCCACATGGCCGATACCCACTGAGTATCTGCTGTGATTCCCCTGGTGTGCAGCCTGGGCATTAGGGTTTTTAAAAGCTCCCCTCGTGATTTGATAGGTAGCCAAGGTTGAGAATAACTGTCTGGAGAACAATAGCTCTCAGTACAGTCGTGCACCAACAGCATCACCTGGAAGCCTGTTGGAAATGCAAGTTCTCAGGCCTACTTCAGACCTACTAAATCAGAAACTCTGAGAACAGTGCCCATACCTCTGTGTTTTTGGTTTGGATGTGTCCTGAAGTTTAGGAATTAGAGGTCTATGAATTTCTTATCAGGGAAAGGGTTAATCAACTTTTAAGCTAGAGGTAGGCCCATAAGTCGAAGCACCTGTTGGGAGAAGGGTGAAGAGAGCAAGGAAAGGAGACCAAAATGTTAATTTCCCAGAATCAGCTAATATGATGGTGAGTATTAGAAAAAAGACTTCTCTTAGGTGTGTTATTGCCAGGTGCTCTTTGAAGAGAGAAAGGTTTGCTTTTGAAAATGGATATATTGCTAAATGCTTTGGACTTTCGGATAAACGTGTTTGTTTGGGAAAACTGACCCCCTGAAAAGGACTGTCTTCATTTCTGTGATAAAGTGTGGGTAAGATCATGGAAGACAGGACTTGGATTGCTTTGGTCCCACCCAAGGAGTTTACTAAATACCAGAGTTCAAGTCTAAGCTCTCTGGCAGGCTGTGGCTAGAACAGACAGACAAATGCAAGAGCTACCTTTCCCATCAGCTTTTTGGAGAAGGCTATGGGTTATACTCACTAGTCATAAGCACAAAGAGGGCTCGGTTTTCTCTAAACTAGGTATTTTCTTTGTCCCACTCAGCCGGGGGCCATTGAGACTGCCATGGAAGACTTGAAAGGCCACATAGCGAAGACTCCTGGAGAGACCATTCAAGGCTTCTGGCTCATGACAGAGTGAGTAGTTATGGCTACGTGAGGGGCCATGGAGATCTAGCATTCTCCTTGACACCGCTGTAACTGAATAGGAGAGAGATCTATGGCAGAATTTCTTCTGGATGCCAGGTAAGATCATTGGTTGGCATATCCCTGTTAGTAAAGTTTTGTGGTGCCGATGTATGACAAGGTTGACTCCTACAACAGTTTTCTGGGCATAGTCAGCTATCACTGTGACTCCCTTAGGTCAGGCGTTCATCATAGTCCTCAAGGACTGTAGCCTGGACTCTTTACTGGTCTCTCTGGTCGCAGTCTCTGTCTCTTACAGGCACTCTCATTCCAGCTACATAAGGCTACTAACCATCCCACTCTGGGTACGGTGGAAAGGAAGGCTGGAAAAGACAAATGAGGTCATTATACACAATTTGAATTTTATCTAATGTCCAATAACATGAGAAGTGAAACCAGCAAAATCATGCAGGACAGAAAAGACAGGCCACCAGTCCAGTTAGGTTAAAAACCAAGTATAGAACTTGAGACTTTATTCCTTCAATAAGTTCTCCATTCACCCCTGAGGCTTATCTTAGCTCTCAGGGCTTTCATTGCAAATGACGTCGTGAAGATAGTTACCTTGTGTCTTGCCCTGAAATCCTAGTGTCTATGACTTTTTCTTCACTGACCAAGAGGATATTAGGAATGCCATGGTATAATAATAAGTAATATATTCACATAATAAGAGAAAGAGGCACCTCTTTTCTGCTACAGAATACATAACACTAAATGGAGAAGGTAGGTAGGACTTCATTCTGGATGCTCAGTAAGTTTTCTGGCTCCAGAGGCTCCAGCAGAGAAGTTCAGTAATTCCTCTGTCTTGAGTAAAGAATGATTTAATCTTTCACTCCTGGGCAGGATATTTTCTTTGACTGAGTTTTAGGAGGGTGGGGGTGGTAAAGGCAGCACTTGAATGTTCAGTCATCTGGGCCAGCAGAACAAAATCTCTCAGTCAGTGGAATGTAGAACCAGATCACTTGTGGGTCTATCTGCCTGACTGACCGCCATAGTACATTATCGTTTCAAATGAGTTCTAAGAATTGAGTGAAAATGAGATTGGAAAGACAACCTGACCATGTCTAGGCATTTGTTTCTTCATGTATAAACTGGAGATGGTGAAAAGTACCTGAGGACTTGTGACAAGGGCTAAGTGAGACAACATGGTAAAACTCTTAGCAAAGTCCCCAGCACATGGTGGATTTTCATCAGACATCAGTGTCCTATCTCTGTTCACAAGTTATAGCTGTTGCTAAAGGCCCTTTGTTTTTGTTTGTTTGTTAGCCTCTGCCTTTATTTTTGTCCTATCCATCTCCAGCTCTTTCATCTCTGGGTTATCTCTAATGAAAAAAAAGTCTCTATGATTCGGGGTTTTTGCTTATTCACTTTCACCACCCCCTCTTTGCACACGTCACCTGCAAAGTAAAATTTGACTTGTTCAGATAAAAAAGTCTGCCTTGATTAGGACAGATGTCTACTTGAATTCTGAAGGTCTGATCAGAAGGAGATACGTAACCTATTTTGTTCCTATAGTGCATTTCATTTATAAGAAAGAATGCACAAATGTGGTCTTTGAAAATCCAGTGGTAGCTTTTTGAATTCTCAAATAATAGAATCAGTATTTTCTTTAATGGTAGAGGCTTTAATTGTTTGGTCTTATTTGTATAGAAATTTGGCTTTTTTTTTATTTGGAATGTTTTTGTTTTGTGATTATAAAGGTCTTTAGATATCATTTGTCCTGAGATAAATCAGACTGTGTGATCTATATTAAGACTTAGCACCATAATTCTGTTGGTTTGATTTATCATCAACTGGGATGATTGATAAAACCACCAGTTTTCGATGAATCTGAACAGGTGTGCCCCAAGACCCAAGTTTTGCACCTAGCTCTGAACCGAATAGGAAGCTTGAAGAGTTGGTGGGGACTGCCTGGCAACTAGTTTCCTATGTCTCTTTTGCTTTATGGTATATACATTTATATTACAGACGGTAACGAGTGATGTATCCTGTACACGTGGACTTTTAGGCAATCATTGTCATTTGGTGTCAGACTTTCTTCCACTGCACTTTGGAACTATCTCTCCTCTTTTGATGGTAGTTCTTTTGTGACTTTTTGATCCTCCTCTCTGCCAAAGTCATTTTATACCTCTTCCCAATCCATCTAAAGCTACTTTCAAGAAATATCTGAATCCAGTCATTTCTACCGTAGTAATAATTTGCCAGTTGCTTTTCTTTGCCTCTTAATCCTTAAAGCTGGTTCAGACTGTTGTCTTGTAACTGTTCATGAAGAAGATGGGGGAGGCATTTGTCAAAGGAAGGGCATGCATAGAGGTTTTGAATAACCTTTCACACTTAAGTCTTTGTTTGTTTGTAGTGCACCAATGTAGGAAAGGCAAAAGCAACAAAAGCAATCAGTATCAGAACAAAACCTCCAAAATAACAACAGCCAAACAAAACAAAAGAAAAAACTTAAGAAACCAATAAACCTACAGGCCCAGAGAGGTGAGAGCCTGGGGCTACTCTTGTCCTTTTCCCTTTTTTTCTAATAGGACGAGAGCCATCCATTCAGTTCTTCAGAGTTACAGAGGCTATACTGTACACTAGCTTCCCCAAATGCACCAACCATGCGTAACTCTGTTGTGTGTTACAGCAGTGACTGGGCTTCTGCACGTCAGTGGTGAGCTCCTTTTACAGAGATGAGAAATCCCTAGTTACTCATCCAACAGTTGAAAGAACGTTTGCTTTCAAACAAGTATTCCAGTTTCAGAATGATAAGAGTGAAAACCCTTCCAATGTATATAGCACATTACAGAATGACTTCATGACCATGAACTTGCTTTATGTTTGCTACAACCCTGCTGGTTTTGTGATTGCCATGTGACAGATGAGAAATGGAGATGAGGGACGAGGAAGTGGACAGGTGAGATCACATGAGGGATAAAGCAAGGATGGCAGACTGTACTCCTGTACTAGCCGGGGTCTGATTTTTTCCCAAAGGATGTAAGGTGTAGGTGTGACTCATCACAGCTTAACCTTCAGTCATGGTTGGTCAGAGCCATGGTTTGATGTGGGGACTATCATGAGTGCTCAACGGCCTTGTGTACCATATTTAAGAACTTAGATTCTAAGTTCTTATAGGCAATGGGGAGGCACTGACGGGTGATAAAGTATGATTATATTTCTATTTTATAAAGACTACTGAAGGCCCACAATCCCTTATCTAAACCCCTGGAATCTGATAGGAATCAGACTGAGAATTTTTCAGATTTTAGAAAGGTAAAACAATACATACACATTTTATTTTATTCTACAAGTAGAGGCCTGCAACAGCCTCCTAAGAGAACATGTGATATTCAAAGTTGATGGGGCGCCTGGGTGGCTCAGTCGATTAAGCGTCCGACTTCCACTCAGGTCGTCATCTCATGGTTTGTGAGTTTGAGCCCTGAGTCGGGCTCTGTGCTGACAGCTCAGAGTCTGGAGCCTGCTTCAGATTCTGTGTCTCCCTGTCTCTCTGACCCTCCCCTGCTCATGCGCTCTCTCTCTCTCTCTCTCTCTCTCTCACTCAGAAATAAATAAAACGTTAAAACAAAAAAGTCGAATAGATGGCTGCATGTTGTTCCAGAACTGGTTTTAGCACAACGTGTGCCTGCGCCATGGCTGCCATTTTCAGGGCTTTATTGAATTTGGAATTATGGATGAGGGTGTATGGCCTGTACATGTTTGAAATGTGAAGGAACAATGGATGGCGGGAAGGCTGGCTGCCAAATTAGATACTTGTGCAATATCAGCGAAGGGCTAATCCAGTGGTGTGCCGGAGCTGGTTTGCACTGGCTTAGGAGAGGTGACCGTCACAGTTTCGGGAAGCTTGAGAGTTGATTGCTAATTATTAAAACATAAAATGTCATACCAAGTAAATTAAATTTAAAACAAAGGTCATGTATTCAAAACTCCTTGCTTTCTGATTTTTTTACTTCATTTTGCTGTTGCATTTGGTGTTGGGGTTATTTATGCCTATTATGCTTGTGTAGTGGAAATACTATGTGATGGCATGCTACGGTACCTCTCTTCTCCACTGTACATTCAGCAAGTTCATGTACATGGCTTGGAATTGACCCTGGGAGCAGTGATTCTACCAAGGTAGTCAGCAAACACTAGAGGTCAGAGTTCAACGTATTGCTTCCTTGATTGTCTAAACTTTAGAAAGCAAAAGTGAATATGTTAACAATGGAGATTAAACTTACAAGTATGCCATGTCTGTGGCTGTGGTGTTGTGAATACATAGAACAAAAATTGAGGAAATAGCGTTCCAGTGCTTAAAAACTATTGACCAGTTCCACAAATGTCACCTTCTTCACTGAAGAATAGGTGCACTCTGGACGGGAAGCTGAGGAACACTTAATGCCAAGCAGAGGCTGCAAGGTTCCTGAGGGTCTGTTCCTGGGGCCCAAGGCGAGGGCAGAAGGCACTGTGTTCTCCCACCTACACTGCTGACCCCCAGCCCCAGCTGGGAATTATAAAAAGCCTATTCTTCCTGCTACAATCCTCTTGTGCTCTTTTCTGCAAAAACATAACCTGGCGCACACTTTAAAGAATAAACGTGGGGCGCCTGGGTGGCTCAGTCGGTTAAGAGTCTGACTTCGGCTCAGGTCGTGATCTCATGTTTCATGGGTTTGAGCCCCGCGTCGGGCTGTGTGCTGACAGCCAGCTCAGAGCCTGGAGCCTACTTCAGATTCTGTGTCTCCCTCTCTCTCTCTGACCCTCCCCTGTTCACACAGTCTCTGTCTCTCTCTCTCTCTCTCAGAAATGAATAAAACATTAAAAAATTTTTTTTAAAAATGTGTAACCGAATTCTGTTGTTTATCATAGAGCATAGCCAGAAGGGTGCATGTGAGACTGAGAGGCAACCTAATCACGGACAGCACAGGACTTTGTGGCTCTCTGTGTTTAGTTGTCTGTGAGGCAGGAGTTCAGGCCAACTCTTGGGCTTTGGCCTGGGAGACTGATGGGTTCACTGGGCCGCTATTCCAGGCTTAGAAGGAAACAATAACTCTACTTTATTAAGAAACGGCCATATGCCGAATGTTGCAGAAGAAACTTTGTGCGTGCAGTCTTATTTAATTATCCCAACAATCTTATCAATCGCTTTTTATAGAACTTGCTGAGTACAGTTTTGGGGAACAAATGTGTCTGAGGTGGCCATCGGGCATCCACCTGGAGATGGTGAATGGATGGTTTTATATACG
The DNA here is from genome assembly GCF_008692635.1 of Crocuta crocuta. NCBI lineage: Eukaryota > Metazoa > Chordata > Mammalia > Carnivora > Hyaenidae > Crocuta > Crocuta crocuta. The sequence continues at coordinate 13,005,853 of NW_027528417.1, read as the reverse complement.
CATCCAGATACTATCTTAAGTAGTTTGTTCAAAAGGGACAGTAATTCTGACATGCTTGTTTCTTACAGCCTTGCCTTCCATAGAAGCTAAGGGTGTAAAATAACATTAAATCAGTAAAAGCATTTTCTAAGAGATATCGCCCAAACTCGAATGAGCTGCTTTGTGATGTTCTAAATTTATATTGGTATATTATTCAGTAAAATTAGAAGAAAAATTAGTTTGAAGGCGCTTGGGTGTAGGGTATGAGGAGGATGGAGAGAGAGGACGAAAGGAGAACAGGAGAGATGCAACCATCAAGTCCGGGTAGATCCCAGTTAGTGGAAACCATTAAGAATAGCACCCTAAGCAGACGCCACTTAGGACCCAGACCTCCAGTCCAGCCCATCCCGGAGCTCCGTATGCCTCCCCAGCTATAAAGACAAGATGGTATCTTTGTTAACTTTATCTCCTCCTCTTATTGTCCTTCTTGACCCTTCTGGGAGAGAACTTTTTGAAGAAATTGTGTGTACACTTTCAGAAGTGATCCATTAAACCGGCACCAAGGAGAACATCTTGACACTCCCCAAAGTCTAAAAATTGTGTTGTAATGGCAATGAAGTGGCTCTTCAGCAGAATGTACTCAAGATGTCTTTGTATATGGTGCTTAAGGAGGCAGGAGGAGATGGGATCTTCCTTTCAGCACATTAGTCTGAAGTGGTTGGGGGGGCTGTTCTCATTCCTCTTGTTCCTAAATGGGAAGACTTGCCTCTGGTGGCTAGAGGGTCAAGTAACTCTCAGTCTTCAAGTTGTGGAACATACTTACAGTGTGTCTCATTGCCTACCTTCCCCTAAACCCACCACGGTTTATATCCTAGCACTTTGGTATAATAAATATGTGAAATCCAATTTACTGGCTTCGTTGGACATATAGATGGTAGAATGGAAGTAAAGTCGAGGAGGCAGCTTGGTGTCAGAGAAAGAGTCTTAAATTTGGAGTCCGAAGCCTTGGGTCTGAATCCTGGCTCTGCTACTCACGATCAGTGTACCTCGGTAAACTTAAGTAGGTTTTGCCATTTGGTTTTTTAATTAGGGCATTTGTTTTACTGCAGTCATTAGTCCATTAGAAATTCACTGCTTTTGAAAGAAGCACAACCACTGTTAAGTTTGGGTGTATTTTTTCATTCCAGCTTTTCTCCATGCATCTTGGGCAAAGATTGTCATAATATTAATAAATAACATTTAAATTGTACCAAGTATTCTGATAAGTGATTTCCTTCCATTTACCATTAGATTGGTATAGCACATATGGTTTTGATGATCTCTAAATGGCACTTCCTTTAGTTTTTTTTCTTGTTATCACATAGGTGTTTTAAAGTTACTTGATCATTCGCCTATTATTAGATGATTATTTTCCAAACTGTCAGTGGTTACATAAATTTAAGGGATTATAGATTTAAAAAAAATTGTTTAATGTTTATTTATTTTTGAGAGAGAGACTGCATTTGGGTTAGGGGCAGACAGAGAGGGAGACAGAGGATCCAAAGCAGGCTCTACAGTGTCAGCACAAAGCCTGATGTGGGGCTCAAACCCACAAACCATGGGATCATAACTTGAGCTGAAGTCAGATGCTCAACTGACTGAGCCGCCCAGCCACCCCCAAGGATTTATATTATTCTTTTAAAATCGAAGCATTCAGTAAGGGCTATATACCAGTAGTTCAGAGTAAGACCGCCTGATTGGAAAGAGAAATGAAAATACATTAAGGCATTCTCCATTTATTTTTTGACAAAGAAAATAAGTAATATTCTACAGCACTTTGTGGGTAAACATGCTCTTCTTCATTTAATCCTGACTTCCGAGCAATTATCTGAGGTAGTTAACATTACCTGCAGTTTGCAGGTGATAATCAAGGCGTGGAAGAGTCACAGGACTGCATAGTAGCAGGTGGGGGGGGGGCTCTGATGCATTCTGCTGCCCCCACTTTTGCTAAAAGAATTGTTTCTTGGGCTTGGCGGGGTACATGGAAGCATGCAGGAGATCTCTGCCTAATTTTGAAAGATTTCCCAGAAGAAAGAGCTATCCTAGCAGTTTAAATGAAAAGAAAGGCATCCCAAGAGAGAAAGGGATGTTGAGGTACACACGACCTGGAAGTATCTCCCACGCCTAGAGCACCTCTGGAGCACACCGACCCCCAAAGCAGCGCTGTGAGTGATCACTTTCATACCTGCTCTCACATTTGATCCTCAGACAGGCCCCGGGGAGGAGTCCAGGAGGAACTATTGGCTTTATTTTATGGATGAAGAAACCCAGAGATTAAATGACCTGCCTAAGGGCAACCACTTCTTAAGGGTCACGGGAGGTCTTGACTTCACAGGACCCCTCTCCCTGCCTCCTTGTCTTCTCATCACATGGCTCGTGCTGCTTTTTGTGAATTTTCATCTCCCGATACAGCGATGGCCGCAGTTTCAATTGCGTACCTGATATTTGCGCCTGTGTCTGGTTTCTTTGTTGGTTGTCTGTTGTTCCAGGGAGGAGGGCAGAGATTTCATCCGGCAGGTTCAGGGACCTTTTCCTCTCCAGATCGTACTTTGCCTGTGCTGTGCATTTGACAGTATTTAGTCTTTTCCCAGAATCAGCTAAAATGTCAAGTACCTATTGGGGTGCTTGGGTGCCACTGATGAGCTAAGGCCAATCACACTTTATCCTGTCACCGTCTCATTCTAAGGAGTGCTGAACTACTTTTGTAATGAAAGATACTGCTACTTATAATTTAAAAATAAGTAGAAAGACTCCCCCCCCCCAAAACCTGGCAATCAGGGATTTCTAACCTTCTTAGTCATGAATAATAAACGTTCGATGCAAAATAACATTCTGAAATGTATCTCCCCCCCAACCCCACCCATTTTTGTGTACATTCACCTATTCTGGACACTTGGTCCTCAGAGGTTGGTCTTGGAATGAGCGGATCAGCATCACCGAGGGATTCGTTAGCAGGACTAATCCTCAGGGCCACTCCAGACGTACTGAACCTGAATCCCCAGTTGCTTCTGATGTACATTAAAGTTTGAGAGGCACTAGTCCAGACTACTCTCATGCTTATGGGCCGAGGACTTCACTGCCTCCTCACTGCCTAAATACTCTTCTGCTGCACCGTTAAAACTCCGCATATCATGGGATGAATTTTCCTCTCCAGCCTCATTTACTCTTAGACCCCTTTACAAATTATCAGTCAAATCGAACTGCCCACTGGTTTCCAAATGTTCCTGACACTGTGCTTTGACACTGTGATTGTCCTCACTCACTCTGCTTGTTGGGTATGTCTTTCTCTCCTTTGTGTTTGTTCAGACCTTTCCTGTCCTTCAGGATGTTAGGTCCATAAAGCCTTTGCATAGTAATTCCACCAGAATAATCTTCTCTTTCTTTTTTCTGTCATGTTGTACTACATAGCACAGTTCGCTGTGTACCTTGTTGAGGAAAGCACCCCTTGAGACAGGGTCTGACTCTGGTTCACGTTTGTCTGGCGCATCTCCGCCCTTCCTCCCAGCGGTGTCCGGCCTGTGGGCATGTGGTAGGTGCTCAGAACCCATAACAGACTTGACTGGAGTTGAATTCTGATTGGGTCCTCTTCTGTTTGAAGGCCTTCACTGACCCTAGCAGGGTCCACCCATTGAGTCCTGCCTCCATTTCCCTAGGCCCCCAGGCAGCTCAAAGCCCAAGGAGACTTCTTGCATCCTTTGGTGAAAGCACTCAAGATGGAAACTGCCTCAAATCCATTAAGATGTTAATGACCTGGGGCAGGGCTCTGGCAGCAACAGATTCACCCCTGTTGCCAGAAACCATTTATACTGGGTGGGTGTTTTCGACAACCACTTAATTAAACACATTGCTTTTCTCTATAAATTCCCCATGGCAGCAGACGCATCCAGATAGCTAATGGTCCCTGAGTGATCTGCATTATAGGACAGTGAGGGCATTTAGTTACTGCAGTCACAAATGTACTTGGAAATGTTTGTTTTCCCAAGGCTGCTACTAATTAGGGAGGAGTCAGAAAGAGCCAAGAGGTGAAAGAAGTCTGATGCAGCTAAATGCCCAATTCCATCACTTACTAGCCACGTGACCTTGATTATATGAATCTCTCGTATCCTCCGGGCCTCAGTTTTATCATTTATAAAATAGGGATGTAAAATGGGATATTAATCTAAGGGTTAAGTTACCTAAAAATATGTGGAATGCTCACAGTTCTTTGCCACATGGTCTGTGCCACAGGAGAGTTGGCTTTTATTGTCACTGTTGTTGTCATCATTGTTGTTTTTATGTATTTATATTCACTCATTCATACATTCATTTGTGTATTCACCAAAGTCCTCCCAAAAGCCAGACTTCTCCCTGAGTGATGAAAATACAGAAGCAGAAAGACAAGATTTTCATGTTCAGGGACTTCTTAGTCTTGAGGGAAGGAAGATATATGTAAATGAAATGAAAGCACGGTATGATATATGCTGATGTACAGCCCCACAAATGCTCTTTTGGGAGCATAGAACTTGTTGTATTTGTACTGTTGACTTAGATCAAGGGGATTTCCAGGATTAAAGAAGGAAGAGAAATTTCCAAAAATATATGATAGGGAATTACGTCCCAGAAAGAGGGAAGAATAGGTGTAGAATAACAGACCTAGGCTCAGGGAACCACAAACTGTCAGCGTGTCTGGATTATGGTGATCAAGAGTAAGAGAGCTATAAGTAAGCTAGAAAAGTAGAAAGGAACCAGAAAGTCCGGAACTTTGAATGCCAGGCTAAGGAGTATGCATCTTATTTTTTCCTGCAGTCACAAGTTGGAGATCCATAGGTCATTCAAATGCTTTTATTATTTTAATTTTTTTAAAGCATTTATTTATTTATTTATTTAGAGTGCACACAGGAGAGGGGCAGAGAAAGAGGGAGAGAGAATCCCAAGTGACATGTGGGATTGGTCCCACAAACTGTGAGATCGTGACTTGAGTCGAATCAAGAGTCAGACACAAGTGTCCCTCAGACACTTAACTGACTGGTGCCCCAAAATGCTTTTAAATAGGGTATATATTGCCAACATCTTGTCATTCTGTTTCACCTTACACGGACCTCTCTTTATTCCCTTTACTATGATGTGTGGTAGGGACCCCCAGTCATGACAGCCACTATGTGCATCTCTTCCAACTATATGTTCAGTGACCTTACCTTGGTATCTTGAAATCACTTGTGGTAGGATAATTTTTTTAAGTTTATTTATTTATTTTGAGAGAGAGAGCGCAAGCATGGGAGGGGCAGAGAGAGAGAGAATCCCAAGAAGGCTCGGCACTACCAGGGCAGAGCCCTGTGTGGGGCTCAAACCCAGAACCATGAGATCATGACCTGAACTGAAACCAAGAGTTGGTTGCTTAATGGACTGAGCCACCCAGGTGCCCCTGTGGTAGCATAATTTATACCAAAGGCATGAAATGAAGGCATTATCATTATTTTAGAAAGAGTTTGCCATTTACAGCATACTACTGCTGTTCTGTTTCCTTCTTGACCACGATAGGCATTTCTTTCTTGCATTACTGAAAGCTCTGACAGAAAGAGTTAAAAAACTATTTTTCAGAAAGGTAATAGGTTCTGGAAATAATTTACTCATAATTTAAACTTAATCTTGATTATTTAGGGGCCTGCCATGTGTGTTTTCGTAAAGAAAACAAATAAGACCTCAATCTTAATATTGAGGCTATCAATGCATTTGGGCCACTACCTCTGTTATACAAACCACTATTGTAGACTCTTATGAATAAACATGCTGTCTGAATAATCAACAGTAAATTGTGTTTACTCTATGAGGTATCTAGGTTGTCCCAAAATACCCTGTTTTAGGTAACTTAGGGTAGGTCTAAGAAAAGTAAACCATGTGAGGAAGAGGGAGTCTCTGCCTGCACTGGTCTCTTTAGTAGAAAGAACTACAAAGTTTAAAATTAAAATGCTATGCTCTGTGAATTAATAGAAATGTAGATATCCAAGCAAAGAAAATTACAACGGACAGAAAGAGAATTGCAGAATGATAAAAGGGTCGATCCACCAAGAAGAGCGAACAATCCTAAATGTGTATGGACTAAACAAGAGAGCTGCAAGAAATGTGAAATAAAAACTAGAAATAGAATGGGAAGGAGACATAGACAAATCCATGATTATGGTTAGAGCCTTCAACACCATTCTCTTAATAATGGATATGACAAAGAGGCAGGAAGTCAGCGAGGATTTAGATGAACTCAACATACCGACAGAACCCAATCAGCATTTATAGAACATTTCACCCAGTAAAAGCAGAACACATGTTCTTTTCAATCACCCACAGAACATCTACCAAGATCCAACGTATCCTGAGCCACAAAACAAACTTACTAAATTTAAAAGAATTGAAATGATTCAGAGTATGTTCTGTCACCAGACAAGGAATTAATAACTGGAAGATCACAGGAAAATCTCTGAACATTTAGAAACAGCACAACATATTTCTAAATAATCCAGGAGTCAAAGAGGAACCTTCAATGGAAATCAAAAGTACATTGAGCTAAATCCAAATAAAAATATGGCGTATCAAAATGTGTGAGATTCAGCTAACGCAGTCCTGAGAGAGAAATTTATAGCACCAAAGGAAGAATGCTAACATCATACGAGGAAAAGTCTCAGACCAATGATCCAAAATCCTGTTTCAAGAACAACAACAAGAAAACAGATTTAATGGGAACAGAAAGAAGGAAATAATAAGGATAGGAGTAGAAGCCAATAAGTATAAAAATTTGAGAAAATTAATGAAGCAAAAGTTCTCTGAAAAGTTCAATAAAATTTCGGAGTTGTTTGGGTGGTTCAGTTGGTTTGAGCATCCGACTTTTGAATTTGGTTCAGGTCATGATCTAACAGTTTGTGGGATCAAGTCCCACACTGGGCTCTGTGCTGACCGCACGGAGCCTGCTTGGGATTTTCTCCCCCCGCCCCACCTCCTCTGCTCACACGGGTGCTTGCTCTCTCTCTCCCTTTCTCAAAATAAATAAATAAATGTTAGCACTTTTTTAAGTTCAGTAAAATTGAGAAACTTTCAGCAACGCTGACAAAGAAAAAAGAGAGAAGATGCAGATTACCAGTATCAGAAATGAAATGGAATATCCCTATGGACCCTTCAAACTACAGAATAATAAGTGATTACAGCTAAAAATTCTGCACATAAATTTGCCAACTGAGATGAAATGGCCCAATTCCTCAAAACATTCAAATGACCACAACTCACTCAACATGAAATAGGTAATTTGAATAGCCCTATAACAATTAGGAAATTGAATTTGTAATTAAAGCCTCCCAAAAAAGAAATCTCTAGGCCCAGATGGTTTCACTGGAGAATTCTATGAAATGTTTAGAGATGAATGAACGCTAATTTACATAATCCTCTTCAGAAAATAGAAAAGGAAAAAATAATTCCCAGAGCATTCTGTGAGGCCAGTATTAATCTGATACTAAATCCAGACAAAGACATTAAAAAATGAAACTACAAACCAACCTCTCTCATGAATATAAATGCTTATCAAAATGTTAGCAAATAGAATTCAGCAATATAGAAAAATTCTTTGATAAGAAAAAAATTCATATCAAAATGTTAGCAAATAGAATTCAGCAATATAGAAAAGTAATTATATACCATAACCAAGAGGGTTTATTCTAGGGATGTAAGGCTGGTTCAATATTGGAAAATTAATCAGTGTAATCCACCATTTTAACTGCCTACAGAAGAAAAATTACATGATCAGATCAATTGATGCTGAGGGAACATTTGATGAAACTTAACACAGCAATCAATTTATGATAAAAGCTCTTAGAAAAATAAAAGAGGGGAACTTTTTCAATTTGATAAAAAACATCTACATAAAACCTGTAATTAACATTATGCTAGTGGAAAAAGATTAGTGTTTTCTTCTTAAGATTGGGAAGAAGGCAAATGAGTAGACTCTCACTACAGGTATTCAACATAGTACTGGGAGATCTAGCCTGTACAATAAGGTAAGAAAAGGAAATAAAAGATACACAGATAAGAAAGGAAGAAATAAAAACTCTCCCTAACTGTAGATGGCATGACAGTCTTTGTAGAAAACCCCCAGAAATCTACAAAAAAATTCCCAGAATTAATAAATTGCTTTAATAAAGTTTCAGGGTACAAGATCAACATATGAAAATCAGTTATATTTCTCTAAGCTAGCATTAAAGAATTGAGAACAAATTAAAAATGGCATAACATTTATAATCAAGAAAAGAAATCCTTTCTATACAGGACTTGCATGCTGAAAGCTACCAAATTCTGATGAAAGTAATCAAAGAAGATCTAAATAAATGGGGAGACATACTTTATTCATAGATTGGAAGACACAATATAGTAAAGATATCAATTTTCCAGTATTTGACATATAGGTTTAATATAATTCCTTTCAAAAATCTCAGCAAGATACTTTGCAAGTATAGACAATATTGTTCTAAAATTTGTATGGAAAGAGAAAGAATTAGAATAGCTGAAACAGCTCTGAAAGAGAAGACTGAGGTACATCTCACTGGCAGTTCCTATTTTCTACTGCATAACTTTAGCCCCTGGCCATAGCTGACTGGCTAAAGAGGAACTAATCCATTAACTGGCCTGTGTCCCCAAAGACAGCTCAAAGGTATGATTTGGACTAAAAGAATTTGTAATCTTGAGGATTTGAAGTGGGAGAAACAGCTAGAGAGGCCAGTTGGCTGTGAACGTAGACCTGGAAGTTCACGTACACTCAGGATGAAGGAAACGAGTTCATGGGAAAGATGGAATTAAAGAGGGGCAAACACTGGTAGTATCAGAAGGAGCATGGAGGTCAAGAGAAAACAGATGCAATGTGGGGAGAGACATAAAAATCATGACAGAGGCGGCCCCTGAGGGAGTAGCTTTCATTCCCTGTGGTTTTCCAGCTTTCATAAAGCCCAACTGTTCAATGGTTCCTGCTGTTGGATTTCTGTGGGATTCCTCAGAATATTTATCTATCTCTTCTTTTTGGGTTTGCCTGCTCTGGGCTGTGTCTCCTGTACCCAAAGAGCTGAACTAACATAGAAGAGTAAACACCTCTTCCATTAAAAAAAAGAAATACATACATACATACATACATACATGCATGCATGCATGCAATGGAGGTGGCAGGAAGTGAGCATGTGTTGCATCTTGTCCCACAGTGTTTTCCTCTCTGCTGCCCTCTCAAAATTAGGCCTTGTTACCCTGCCAGCTTCTTTGGCTTCTGATCAAGTGAATACCCCAAGGTTGAGTCAGGGGAGGAGAGAGCTCCTCAGAGGCTGGGCCCCCTGTGAGCCCCTGGTGCGCTGTGGGTGACTAGAGCTATTCAACAGCTATTCAGTCGTTTTGTGGAAAAGAGAGAAGGATGGGGTGTGCCAAGAGTCTTTTCTTTTGTGTAGCTTTTAAATTATCCTCTTACTGGTAGTGCTGTGACAGAGAGCAAAGCTGGCTGGCTGGGGAGGAAAAGTAAGTGTGAGCAGCAGCTAGATGGGAAGTGATGGCCTGGGCTGGGGGCCCAAGAGCTGGGTTCTGGCCTTGCCTCTGTCACTTAGTACTCAGTGCATGTCTCTTTATGGGGCTTGGTTTCTCCATCTGTGAAGTGGAGGATAGCAACCACTTAAGGTGAAAAATACCCATAAATTGCAAAGGAATTGTGGCTGTTCCAGCACGTGATATGGCTTCTGCTCATGTCTCCCTCCACTCGCCGCCTCTGTCCCTTTGCTTTGGTCATGCCTGCTTCCTTGCTGTTTTATGAGACCTGATGGATCCCACCTCGGGGCCTTTGTACTAGCTCTTGACTTTATCTAGATACTATTGCCACGGGTATTCCCATCTCCCTCTCATCTAGATCTCTGTATTTATGTGTCCATGTCCTTCGTCGGTGTGCCTTCCTCTACAGAATGCACGAATGGAAGGAGGAGGGATTTGTTTGCCTCACCATCATACCAGTAGAGCCTGGAGCATAATAATGGCCCAGAAAGTATTCGGCAGGTCATCAGGGGGTATTCTTTCTAAACTGGATACCTGGTATTGTTTCTCTAAAGAGACACCTTCCGTATGCCACGTAGAAGAAAATGGATTGCAAATCAGTGACTTTGAGCACAATCCTTGGTGCCTGCCCTCATGACTCCTTACTTGGGTTCGTATCTGAATTTGCTGTTGGTTCCTCCCTCCGGGATAATCTAAATGCGTATAACATGACTCCCACAGCTGATGCGCTCAGAGTAACTTAACTATAATTTCCAATATAATGAAGTATACCCAGCTGTGTCAGACAAGCACACGGGCAAACAGACAAAAACTTGTATTATAGATATGGAATTAATGATTATGTTATTCTTTTAGGATATTGCAATGGAATGATTTTGTATATTTGGAAACTGTAATAGTTTTGAGGAGTTGTCTTCAAGTGGATTTACTTCTAACCACTTATTCATGAGTTTATTTGTTAATTCAGTCAACATTGTGAAAATGTTTAAAGGGAATTCAAAAGAATTCTTACTCATTGCTGTTTTCTCCTCCGCCCCCCGCTCCTCCCTCTCCTTTTTCTTGATCATCACCACCACCATCATCACCTTCGCACTAATAGCTAATAACAATTGAGTACTTTATTTTGTTTTTATTTTTATTATTTGAGACAGAGAGCATGCACATGGGAGAAGGGCAGAGAGAGAGAGAGAGAGAGAGAGAGAGAATCCCAAGCAGGCGTCTTGTCATCAGCGCAAAGCCCAACACGGGGCTCGATCCCACGAACCATGAAATCATGACCTGAGCCGAAATCAAGGGTCAGATGCCCAAACGACTGAGCCACTGAGGCACAATTGAGTACTTTATGTGTGCTTTGTATTTTACTAAGCGCTCTATAGTACTGTTTTTAAAATTCACAACAATGCTATGAGGTAGACATGTATTATTATTATTTTCATTTTAGAGGTGTAGAAAATGAATTTTAGAAAAGATAAGTGACCTTCGTAAGATAGCACAGCTAGTAATGGGTAGAATGACATCTCTAACTCCCAGCCTGTGTGATAGGAAGCCCACTGTTGTTCAGGAATCCAGCACTTAAAATTTAAGATGAAATCAAGACCCCGTTGTGGTTAAAATGAGTCGTAAGGTCACAGGAGTAGTGACAAAACTCCTGGTCACGTGCAGTTTGTCTTCAGGAAAGGGATATAAACAATGAAATTAACATTCACAGAGCAATTTCTCGGTGCCAGGACCAGGATGGGACCATGACATAATACCATCATGCCAAGTTATCTTGGCTGGGAGACTAAGAAGCAGAAGTTCATCCCTGGAGTTTAAGGAACTTATGATAAAGTGAGGGAGGGGGTGATTAATTATTTGGACTCGGCAAGCGTGCCTTAGAAACACTCTGAGGCATTCCACTCTGAAATTTTGGGTAAATCCACAAACTTTCCAGCACCGCCTTCAGACTCATTAGGAGTTTAGGCTCAAATGGTTCCACCTCAGTGCCTGAGAATTCCTAGGTCTGATTCAAATTCCTAGATCAGCTCCTGAAAACAATTTGGTCTTTTAAAACCTTGCTTCTGCATCTGGATAGCGTTTCAAAGGATTGATGCCTGGAATTCCATCTCAACAATGTGAGTCAGAATTCTTCTTGGGTGCTATCCTCCCTTTTTATGGTAATTCTGTTTTCATGATTTCCATTTACATACTGTGCAAACACATGTCTTCCAGCAAGTCTTTCTGTGCATGTCTCTATGCGTGTTTGCACATGCTGTTCCCTCTATCTATAATTAATTAAATCTGCCTTCTGGATCAAGCCATCTCCTGATCATCCTTCAAAAGCTTCTTGAAGCACATTTTATCCAGAGCCTTGCCTCACTTCCCAGGTGGTTTTAAATTCCTTTCAGCAGAGCCGAATGGTTCATCAAAAATATGGGCTCTGGAGGCAGGCAAGTTTGAATTCTGGTTCCAGAATTGGGCAAGTTATTTAAATTTTTTTATGCTTTAGTCCCTCGTCTGTAAAATGGGGATAATGACACTACCTTCTTCACAAAATTACTGTGAGCATAAGTAAAATAATTTATATGAAACACATATACCCCAAACTCATACAAAGTAAGGATTAAATCAATGTTAGACATTAGCTGGGATTTCCATGGCACTATATACAAATTTCTAGGTTATTATTTATCACTCCACACCATCATACTTGATTTATTTACCTTCTCCTACATTAGATTGTAAGCTCTTAAGGACTGGCATAATTATTGAGGGCTTTATAGTCTGAGCACCTACTTAATGTCTTTAATTCAGGACAATTGACCCTTGAACCACAAAGGGGGTAAGGGTACAGAGTCCCCACCCCTGTAGTCAAAAATCCATGTGTAGCTCTTGACTCCCCAAACTTTACTGAGAGCCTACTGTTGACTAGAAACCTTACCCATAACACAGTCAACTAACATCTATTTTATATATGTATTAAATACTTTATTCTTACAATAAAATAAGCCAGAGAAAAGAAAATATTATTAAGAAAATTGAAACACATTTATAGTATTGTACTACATTTACCAAAAAATCTGCATATGAGTGGACCCACACAGTTCAAACCTATGTTGTTCAAAGGTCAACTGTATAGGCAGTCAGCAATGTTAATTGATTATAAATAAAGAGCTTTCATTGCCTTGTTAATGAATGTGGTTTGGTAAAGAGGAGAGCCCAAGGGTTTAAGGTGAAGCATACCTGGGATGAATCCTGACTATGCTGTTTGAAACAAGTTAGCTTCC
>NW_027528417.1:12961451-12993007 GCF_008692635.1 Crocuta crocuta | reverse complement strand
TTTGGGCGGGGGGGGGGGGGGGGGGGGGGGCTGCTGTAACAAAATGCCCATAGACTGGGTGGCTTAAACAACAGTTCTCTCACAGTTCTGGAAGCTGGGAAGTATAAGATCAAGATGCCTACAGGTTTGCTTCTCAGTGAGGGCTCTCTTCCTGGCTTGCTGTCTCATTGCCTCCTCACATCCTGGAGGGAGGAAGTTCTCCTGTCACTTCCTTATCTCATCATGGGCACTCCATCCCCATGACCTCATCTAAACCTAATCCCCTCCCAAAGGCCCCACCTCTAAGTACCATCATTTTGAGGTTTAGGGTTTCCATATATGAAATTTGAGGGGAAACAAAGTCATTTACACTTCCCCAAGCCTCAGTTTCCTCACCTATATTACATCAGAATTGTTTGATGAAGATTAAAAGGGGTAATATGTGTGTAATATCTAGCCCGGTACCTGATCCAGAGAAGACCCCAATAAATGAAGGCTTTTTCTTTTTTTTTTTTTTAAATATTTTTATTTATTTCTAGGAGAGAGAGAGAGACAGCATGAGCAGGGGAGGGTCAGAGAGAGAGGGAGACACACGCTCTGAAACAGGCTCCAGGCTCTGAGCTGGCAGTCAGCACAGAGCCCGATGCGGGGCTTGAACCCATGAACCACGAGATCATGACCTAAGTGAAAGTCGGACGCTTCACCGACTAAGCCACCCAGGCGCCCCGAAGGCTTTTTCTTTTAACCTAAGAAAAATACATGGCAGAATTATTCTTATGAGTGAGAATAATGGCATATTATGTGGCATAATAATAATGGCATATTATCTTATATGGCATATAGATCAAAGACGTTTTAGAATTGGCATGTATATACATATGTATATGTATATATATGCACACACATATATATACATATGTGTGTGTATATATATGTATACACACATACACATATGTAATTTCCTAACTAAAACTTCTTGTTTATTATTTTATTATATTTTTTAGAACTCAAAACCTCTTTTGTTTCCTGGTGGGTGGGGGGAAGGACCATTGTTTTTTCTTTGATGAAGTGGAATAATATGAAGCTCCAAGAGAGGACTTCCCTTAACTCAGGAAAAATTAGTCTTTATAGATACATAAATGGATGTTTCCAGGTCCATCCTGTCTATGTTTTATGGGGACACTTGGTCTGTCCTACACTGGCATACATTGAAAAGTATTGAAAAAAACCAAATACTCCCAAAAACTTTTTTTGCATGTTCATTCCAAATAGTCATTCATGCTTTGCAACTTGTGATTTTCAGCACTGAGATCTTACACCAAACAGCAGGAAATGAAGTGTTGGTAGAAGAATGTTCTTCAAGAGCATCAAATAGATGCCGAAGGTTCCTTTTCCTCTACCCTGTGGGCAGTGGGCTGGGAATCTGCAGACCTGAGTCTGTGGACGTGTGTTAAAATGGTAAAATGTCATCACACCTTTGGGTGCCATATTAGCCCTTCTCTACATGATTTCACCTTACATCTTAAAAAATTGTGTATCCCTTAAGAGCAGAATACTCCTCTCGGTATTTCCAGCAGCTAGCACAGACCTTGGTACATCCCTGGCCCCATGGGGTAATGGGGAGAAAAACAGAACCACAGGAAGTCAAGTCAGGGGATCTGAGAACAGAGAAGGTTTGTGGACATCAGGTTTTTGTTGGAATACTATGTTTACTTGGAGGGTCCCCTATTTGAAACAAACTGGAGAGGCCCCAGGAAAGAATAACCAAATGATTGAAAGAATTTAGTGTGGATTATTTAGCTGAAGGTTTTTTTTTTTTTTTTTTTTTTTTTTTTTAAAGACTTCATTTAACTCCTGGGGAGGGAAATTGCTTTGCTTCAATGCCATGCATTTTTCATCTGTTTGTGTTCGAAGAGCAAACCCGAATTGGATTCTCTTCAGGGCCTGGAACCCAGTGGGTGCTCAGGGAATATGTTTGGAATGAATGATTCAGTGTATTCCTCCTGGGCTGCTGATTTCTGGCTACCTAAGAAACTGCCTTCTTCTTTCAAGGGCCAGGCTATGCTAAGTGGCTGGAAGGGCACACGAAGGAACGCTGATTTGTAAAACTAAGTCACTCTATTCAGTATTAGGGAAGATGTTTCTACTGAATGGAGTGTGCATGTGTGCGTGTGTGCGTGTGTGTGTGTAAGTGTAGTGGAATAATGTTAGAAAAAAATCTTTTTGGAGGAAAATCCTTTTGAATTCAAAAATTGATTGGACACAGCTTCGAGAGAGCAACTGAAAGTGTCATCAGGGGTAGGGAGGGGGGCCACTGGGAAAGGCCTCTGGGATGGTTTGAATAACTGGGTCGGGGCCCTGGAAACTTCTTCTGCTGGGCCTCCTGTCATTGTTAGTTCGCTGTTGCCCTCTGCTGGCAAAACTTGTCATCCCAGGAAACCACAAATCTCGTGGAGTTCTGAGACTCCCTTTTATAGTGGGGAGCCCAGGCCCTTCTTCGGCAAGCAGGGACATGACGCTAGTGCCGAGGAGGAGCATAGGTGGCAAGAGAAGATGTGGAAAATCCTCGTCCAGGAGAGACTGGCTCTCACAACAAAGATGATACATCTTATGGTTTTCGGTTTTCATGCTCTGCTCATTTGTCACGTTCTCTCTCGGCTCTGTGTTGGGCTGAGTGAGGGGACACAGGACTGAAACACCTCTCTACGTTAGCGGGTCCCTCATCAAATGTGGGGAACGATGGCACATTCCGGAGATAGAAATCACTGTAATATAGAGAAGATTGTGACTTGAACCACAACGGATGCACTGATAGAAAGCTTATATGTATTTAATGGAAAGAAAGATGACATCTACTTGGCGGGCTCCGGGGCGGAGATTAGTAAGGGTTAGTCTCTATGAACTAGTATTTAATCTAGGAGTTTGAAGCATGGATGAGATGTATTATTTTTAAAAATATCTCTTTATCATAAGAGCAGAATATGTTCACTGCAAAAAGAAATTAAGCTCTGACTAATAAAAGCAAGAGAAGAAACGAAAGTCATTTGAAATCCCAGCATTCAGAAATAATCAGTGTTGGGGCGCCTGGGTGGCTTAGTCGGTTGAGCGTCCGACTTTCGCTCGGGTCGTGATCTCGCGGTTCGTGGGTTCGAGCCCCGCGTCGGGCTCTGTGCTGACTGCCAGCTCAGAGCCTGGAGCCTGTTTCAGTCTGTGACTCCCTCTCTCTCTGACCCTCCCCTGCTCACGCTGTCTCTCTCTCTCTCCTAGAAATAAATAAAACATTAAAAAAAAAAAAAAAAGAAATAATCAGTGTTACCATTTTGATCTGTGTATTTATTGTGGTTACAAAGTTGGAAGTCGGCTGAAGGTAACATTTTGTATGGCTCTTTGGGACTTTTATGGCATGAACGTTTTCCCAATGTTACTGATTAGTTTTTAAAACTGTGCTAGTTTATGGGGGAGTATTTCAGTGTGTGAACGTGAGGATAGGATTCCCAAACAGCATGAGCCAAGGCATATGGCTTGCACAGTGCAGCGATTGTTCATTCTTTACTAATCGATGTCAGAAATATATTTTGGATGCACACAACCTTGGAGACACAATGCAAAGCCTGATTCTCTCTTTGTGGGGTTTATAGGGATAGGAGACAGAAATTAATTAGGCCCCCATAGAAATAACTGTGTAAGTGCATCTGGGATAAGTACTACGAAGAGGAAATGTGTGGTATTATGAAAGTGTACCTTAGAAAGACTAGAAGTAGTCACAGAATTCTGGGCAGGTTTGCCTGAATAAGGAAGGGGTAATTGAACGCAGCACTAGAGCAGTTAGGGTAAAGAACATCAGAAGGGAGCAGCATGTGCAAAGGCCCTGTAGTAGCAGTGGGCATGGGGCATACAAGAAACTGAAAGATAAGAAGAATGAGTGGAGAGACCTGATGTGTGATGAGGTTGAAGAGGTCTGGGGGGCCTGACTGTGGACAGCCTTTTAGATCAGATGAAGAACTTCTATCATTTCTTGTCAGAGCTCTCGGGGACGGTTGAAACGTTTGAAGCCAAAGTGGAGAGGTCAAGACCAGATTTGTTTTTTCAAAAGGTGCGCCTCACTGCAGTACGGTGGAGACGTTAGGAGGGAACTAGAGCACATGTGGGTAAACTGGGTCTCAGTGACTAGCAGGCCAAACCTAGTGAGAGAGCGTGTGCAGTCGTCTAAGCAGGAGATGAGGGGAGACTGGGTAAGAGTGGTGAAGGTTGAGATGGAGAGAAGTACGTGGTTTTCAGAGATTTGGGGGAGAGTCAAATGTTTAGGGCCTGGCATGTGAGGGGAGGGAGAGGGAGAATCCAGAAGGACTCCCTAAGTCTCTGGCTTAACTGGGTGCAGGCAGGGTTCTTCTCCCGGATAAGGAACAGTGGAAGACGATGAGGTTTGAAAGGGGCAGTGATGTGTGTTTTCTCAGGGGAGAGATTTCCCAGAGAGAACAGCCCCAGAGGCGGTATATGTCATCTCATCAGCTCCTTCCAGAAGTTGGTTTTACCTCATTCTCATACCGTACTGAAGGGTCCTCTATTTGGAGGTGGATGACTGGGGAGAAGGCCAGGGCCATGGCCGGGTTTTATGTCTCTACCTTGTCTTCACAATGCGGGTAAATAGCTTCTGGTCCTAAGGGTTGCTGTGAGGTTCACAGGACCATCAATATCCAAGGACTTTGTAAATCTCCACAGCATGTTATTGTTACTTCTACCCTTATAATTGCTGTGGATATTGTTGCCAACCCACCTTCAATTATGTCAATGTTGGGAATATGAAATTCGATGTTTTTTTCCATGAGTTATTTGGTAAAAAAAAAAAAAAAAAAAAAAAATGTGTCATTGAAGTCTAAATAAATACATATACCACCCAGGAGCTAGAGATGTGGCCCCAAACTATTTATAAACCCGCGTGTTTACTTGAATTCAGACTTTCCCGACATGTAAATTATGCAGAATCTGTGTCACAGCAGAGCACTCTGTGTTCCTAAAAAGAATTCTCTTTTTTCCCCAATCCTTTACCTTTTAAAATAAATCTCATTATGGAGTGCTGACATTTTCAGCAAAACCATTCAACCAAAAGCTGTGGTTTTTTTAGACTAAAACCAAGTCTGGTTTATTAGGCAGCAGCTTTTAACTTACTGCTAAGTAGATGCAAGCTATTTAGAGAAATTTATGTAGATATCTGATAAGACATTTCAGAGTCCCTGTCTCGTTCTGACTGAGATTGAGAGTATGAAACAGATTATCTAGATTTTTTTCCTTCTCTCAGTGGAACAGGGGTTGAGTATGGGAATGTTGTTGGAGTGGTTGGAATCCATAGAACCAGGATGTTTTCTAATGTTTATTTATTTGAGAGGGAGGGAGGGAGGGAGGGAGAGAGAGAGAGAGAGAACAAAGAACAAGTGGAGACAGGCAGAGAGAGGGGAACAGAGGCTACAAAAGCACTCTGTGCTGACAGCAGAGAGCCCAGCTTGGGGCTTGAACTCACAAACTGAGATCATGACCTGAGCTGAAGGTGGAAGCCTAACTGACTGAGCCACCCAGATGCCCCTGTAGAACCCGGATTTAAACTACATCTCTCAGACTCTACACCACTGACTGTAGTATCAGATTCTAGTTGACTGACTTCAATGTGACTTTCTTCAAAGAGTTGTCAGAGATGTAGAGCTAAGAGACATACTACATAACAGCCACCATATAATGATCATGGATCTTACCCTTCTTGGTTTTCCTTCGTCAGCTCCACTGTCTTTTCTTTTCTTTCATCCTTTTTTTCCTCTTTCAAACGTCCACCTTTTGCTTTCACTGACTTAACTCCTGACTCATCCTGCCCATCTGTGTTTAGATTATGCTCTGCTGAGGAATGGCATAGATTGGGTTGCCCAAAATTCCTCAGTCCCTTAGGTCCCTGCCAGAAATAATAATAGCTGATTTATAGAACACTGATTGAGAATCATTTCCCTTAATTCTCTCCACAAACTCAGGAGATGAGTGCCACTATTGTCTCCATTTCACAGATAAGGAACAAGAGCCAAAAACAGGTAAAGTGTCTTCTCTTACAGAGTTAGTAAGTGATGGAGCTGGAAGTTTTCGTACTTGCCCTCATCCAGCCCAGCACCTTCCAAAAGTTTTGATTGGCACTCATTTATTCACTAGACATATTTATGGCATGTAGACTACTTTGACAGGGCCTGGATAGAATAAGTAGCCCAATAGCCATGGCCTCTGCCTTCGTGGGACACCCCCACACACACACCCACCCACACACACACACACACACACACACACACACACACACACGATACTGAGGAGCTCTTCTTGACTGGCACTATCCAACCCGCTGTATTTTCATGTCTATTCTGATCAGTCAATGTCCACATGGTACTTCTAAACATTTTATGTATCATTCCTTCTTACAAAAAGCGTTGGGTCCACAAAACAAGAAGGGCCAGGATGCTTTGAGAGAGCATGATAAAGGGCTATGTTGATATAGTAGCTTAAGAAATCCTCTTTGAATGAGGCATTTGTACCATGATGTGGACAGTGAGTGTTCTTAGCCTGCCACGAGATAATGCTGGGCAATGGCCTGGCCCTATAGGGACTTGTAGTTGCACTTCGGCAAGTTGGATTTACTCCTAAGATCAAAAAGATGCTATTTAATAAACAGGGGAGTAATGTTATTCTGTTTGTATTAAAAAAAAAAATAGCACTGTGTTTGCTGTGTGAGAATGGATGGGAGTGGGCTGCCTAATCTAACTTTACATTAGATTGATTCTGTGTAGTGAGAGTTCAGGTATGAATCAGTCACAGATCATCCTTTTCAGTCTCTTAGGGAAAACAAAACGTGTGCTGAAAGAATTCTAATAAAATTCATGAGTGCTGTATCTTAAAGGCTATAGTAGATAGACAGCAAATGTGCTGTGGGTGAGAGCATTTATAGACCATGCTCACTTTCTTCTCACCAGACACCACCGTTCAGATTTCTTCTTGTTTTCTCTGTTGGAGATTCTATTGGAGTTAGAATTTTCCATGCATGCCCTAAAAGGCTCTCAAGTCCAAAGCAAACCAATTCGCTGAACACTTATCTAGTGTCTATTTTGTCTTTGGCCCGTAAGAAAACCACTTCACTTGTTTGACTGTATTTCTACCACAAGACTATGATAGGATGTGTGGAGGTCGTGAGGGCTTTGAGGTCAGTGCACCTTTGTGCAAGTCTCCATTTTCTTTTCTCCACTTAGCAATGCAACTTGTGGAGATTGGCGTAACCTAGTGTGTAGTGGGTAACGTTTGTGGTATGAATTGAGTTAGAAAACTAGATGTTTTTGGCATCCTTGGGGGAAGACAAAGGTTTTCTGATGAACAGGGAAGATGGGAAGGAACATGAATCAGGTGACTGCCACTCCTGTACCTTCCTGGGTAATCATCTCTCAACTCTGTAGCTGTGGAACATATTTCTTTGCAATCTTCCATCTTCCCTCCTCCCTCGGTCATGGGACTGGACTGAAAGACAGACAGAGAAAGAGAAAATAGAGAGAGGGAGGGAGGGGGAGAGAGAGAGAGAGAGAATGAGAGAGAATGTGAGAGAGAGAGAGAGAGAGAGAATATTAGGCATTCCTCAGACCCTGTTCTGAGGTGACCAAGCCTCCCTGTCTTCTGTGTTAGTTGAGATGTTTCAATGAGTACTCTCATCTTGAACTTGAAAAGACCATGCCATTAACTTTTACTCTCTGTGATGATTTCCACAGGATAGATCACTGGAACAATGAGAAGGAGAGGATTTTGCTGGTCACAGACAAGACTCTAGTGATCTGCAAATACGACTTTATCATGCTCAGCTGTGTGCAGTTGCAGCGGATTCCCCTGAGCGCTGTCTATCGTATCTGCCTGGGCAAGTTTGTCTTCCCTGGGATGTCACTGAACAAGTGAGTGTGGGGTCTTAGACTTGGAAAATGGTGCAGCGGGGGTGTGACATCACCCACAAAGTTCAATTGAGTAGTGTAAGCCGGGTGCACCCAGGGGAGAAACGCGAAGCTGTACAGTTGAATTCATCAAATAATCATTGAGTTCCTATTCTAGGTCAGACAGCAGGGATGCAACTTTAAGTGAATTGGTACTTTAATATGGGCACATGAGAAATCACTGGTTGACTATAAGGTGGACAGAGCCATGGGATCATGGAAGAAAGATGGTCAGTCCAATTTGTGTGGCAGGGAACCAGAGAAACTCCACTGGAGAAGGACTTGAGGCTATATTTGATGTCGGGTAGGAGTTAGCCAAAGGAGGACAGAAATGTAACATTCCAGACTGAGGAACAGCACAGCCAAAGAAGTGGAGGTGGGAAACAGTATAATGCCTTTGGAAATCGAAATTATCCCGTAAAGCTGAGTGGACAGAATTTATGATGGTCCATAGCTCTTCTTGAGAGAGGTCTCTCTGAGGTCTTCCCTGGAACCTTAGTGGAGAGGACCTCAGCTATCTCAGAGATGTTGACATTTACCCAGAGACCCGGTGACGTCGACAGAGCAGGGTTGCTGAACTAAGTCCTTGTTATGGTGTTGGAAGGAATTGTTTTTCCTAAACATTTTAGAGTTTATTTATTTATTTGAGAGAGGGGGTGGGAGAGCGTGCGTGCCCTAGCAAGGGAGGGGCAGAGAGAAAACTAGAGAGACAGTCCCAAGCAGGCTCTGTGCTGACGGTGGGCTCCATCCTATGGAGCTGTGGAATCAGAACCTGAGCCAGAACCAAGAGTCGGATGCTTAACTGACTGAGCCACCCAGGTACCCCCTTTTTAAACATTTTTAGATCTAAGGGAGGACATGAATCTTCCTTCAAGCCTTCGAATGCGAGCTTTTCCCACTTAATGATGAGCACCTTGAGGGCAAATACCTTTTTGTTTGTTTGTTTGGCACCTGGCATTGAGCCTGGCACTCGGTGAGAGCAGACAGACTTTTCTAAAATGCCGAAAAAAGCACAGTTTGATCAAGTGATTGGTTTCCGTACATAAACCACACCATATTGAAGATCTGTGTTTTAATTTATTCTTCTCATGGATGTATGATGTGACAAATTGACTTAGCTCACTAACTTTTTGAACTGGTGGATTTTTCAATAATATAAGCAGTTGTAAACATATTTATAATATTACAAAATGCTTGTTTTCAGGAAATATCTCTCCCACCGCAGACTCTCAGTTCTCAAGTGTTATCTCCCTAGGTGATAGTCAATAGCTACACGTTGTTATTTTTTCCTTTTTTTTTTTTTTAAAGAAATAGAAATAGCAAATACACAAGAGTACAAATGCCTTTGTATGTAGTTCTATGTGTTTATACACATTTGTAAGGATATATCTGTACACACACATTTATCATAAATTGTTTTACCCAGTGGGAACACATGTCATAAACTCTTCTGCCTCAAGTTATTTTACCCAATGAGATTTTATTATACACTGGGAGATTTTATTACATAATTATCTATAGATCAACCTCAATTCTTTAAATAGTGCAGAATATTTTATTTAAAAATGAATCTATTTATGCAGCTCCTTATTAATGGATATTTATTTTTACCTTTGCTACTTTAAGCAATTCTGCTAAAACTATTCTATGTATAGGACTTGGTACGGATGTGCAGATGTGTCTGTACATTTCTGTAAGTGAAATTATTGGTTCGAAAGTCATGTGAATTTTAACTGATAGATATTGCCAAATTGCCTTCTAAACAGGTGACACTAACCTACACTCCCACAAAGAAAATAGAAGAGTATCTTTTTCCACACATCTTCACCCATATTGCACATTATGAACTTTTTTGCTTTGTCAGTGAGATAAGGAAAACATCTCATTGTCATTTTAATTTCCATCACTAGAATTTGAAGGAAATTAAGGGTGTTTTTCTTATGTTAGCCATTTTATTTATTTTTCTGTAAACTGCGTGTTTATGACCATGACTCATTTTTTTTCTATCGGGATATTGCTTTTTTCTTATTAATCTGTAAGAGCTGTTTATATATAAGAGAATTTGGCTCCTTTTCTGCCTTTTATTTTGCAGATATTTTTCTTGGTTTGTCATATCTCTCACTTTATAATGCTATTTTTTTTAACTTTCATTGAATTTTAGGTTGTCACACTTATTTGTCTTTCAAATGAACTTCCCAAGTTTATTTGTTTTTGAGAAAGGCTTTCTCCACACTGAAATTGTAAAATAGATTTCTGAGTTTTCTTCTAAAGTTTTCATAATTTTGTTTTATAAAGTCATTAAATTTACATTTCATCTAGAATTTACCTCAAGTGAGGAAAAAGATACACAATTAGCTTTGTTTTTTACCCAAATGACAGGCTAGGTTTCTCAGCATCATTTATTTAGTACCCCATCTTTTCCTCTTTACCATGTGTATTTGTGTTTATTTCTGGATTCGCCATCTCATTTATTTGTTCATTAAAGTACAAAGTGGGGTTTGATGATCATTTATTATGTTTTAATATTTGATGGTTACTATCTGTTATTAATCTTTTTAAGAATTCTATATGCATATTTATTTTTCCATTAGTTTGTTCAATTAAAAAAGTCCTATTTTATTAGGATTTTCAAATATTAAATCAACCTTGCATTTCTAAGATAAATACATTAGTCACGATGTTGTATTCTTTTTGCATAGTGTTGGATTCAGTGTACTAATATTTTGTTAAGGAGTTTTGTGTCTATGTCCGTGAGAGGTATTGGTCTATTACTTTCATTCTTTTGCAATGTCTTTGGCAGGTTTTGGTATTTGGGTTATGCTAACCTCATAAAATAAGTTGGAAAGTGTTCCCTCCTCTTTTATTTCCTAAAAGATTTTGTACATGAGTAGTGTTATTGCTTCCTTGAGCATCTGACAAAATTGACAGAAGGAATCTTCTAGACCCGAGATTTCTCTGTGAGATCATTTTTGATAGCAAAGCTAATTTGTTTTATAAATATTGAGTTACTTATAATTCTTTGATTTTGTGTTAATTTTGGTTAATTGTATTTTTTAAGGGTTTTGTTACATTTATTTACAGTGTTGTATTTGAAGGCATTAAGTTGTTAATAATATTCCATTATTATCCCCTTAATATCTACAAGATCTTTAGTGATATCCTCTTTCTTTCCTGATTTTGATGATCTGTGTTTTCTCTTTTTTTTTTTTTCTATTAATGAACCTGTTGATTTTGTTGGTTTTTTTCAAGAACATACTTTTAAGTTTGCTAATTTTCACTTTTGTCTGATTTTTATTTGGTTGATTACTGCTTTTTGATTTATTTATTTTTTCTATTCTCCTACTTACTTTTGCTTTCCTTTTTCTTTTTCTTTTTTTAACTTCTTAATTTGAAACCCAAGGGCCTTGATTTTAGGTCTTTCTTCTTTTTTGATATCAATATTTAAAGGTATAAATTTTCTTCTAAGAACTGCCTTTATTGCATCTCATAAAGTTTGATATGTTGAGCTTTTATTATCATTCAGCTTGAAGTATTCTCTAATTTTTCTTGCGATTTCTTCTTTGAACCATGGATACTTTAGACGTTTTCTTAGCTAATTTCCAAATGTTTTATTGAGGTTTTTTTTTTGAGATTTTAATATTCTTTCATTTTAATTAAGAGAGAACATATGGTCTTGATTTTAATCCGTGTACATAAATCGAGACTTGTTTAATTGACTGAACTGTAGTATATTTTTGTGAGTGTATCATATTCATTGGAAGAAAATTTTGTGTGTGGTTGTCTATAAATATCAATTAGTTCATGGTGTTTGACAGTATTGTTTAGGTTATCTATATTTTTACTGATTTTTGTCCACTTTTTAGTTTTTGAGAAAGGAATGTTAAAACCTACTATCATTGTGAAATTTTCTTGACTCTTTAATTTTATTATTCTTTGCTGCATGTATTTTGAGGATCTATTATGTACATTATATTTGTGGTTAATATGCCTTCCTGAGAAATTAAGCTTTCTTTCATTATGAATTGGTTTTTCCTTTTCATCTTTAGCAATATTCTGTCTTGAAATCCATTTTTATGTTTAATGTTATATCCACTTATTTTTTTCACATAGTAAATCTTTTGTTAATCCATTTACTGTCCATGGCTTTGTATTCAAAGTACATTTCTTGTAGAAATGATCTAATTGAGTTATACTTTCGTCCAGTCTGATATCAGAAATCTCTGCCTTTAACTGGAGTGTTTAATCCCTTTACATTTTATATAATTTTATATAATTTTACATTTTATATAATTTTTTATTGATTGAGTTGAGTCTACCTACTATTTGTTTTCTATTTTCCCTTTTTAGATTTATTTCTTAGTCTTCTTTTTCAACCTTCTTTTCAATTGTTTAAATATTTTTCATAGTTCAGGGGTGCCTGGGTGGCTCAGCTGGTTGAGCATCTGACTTCAGCTCAGGTCATGATCTCATGGTTTGTGGGTTCAGACACTGCATCAGGCTCTGTGCCAGACACCTCAGAACTTGGAGCCTGCTTCAGAATCTGTATCTCCCCCTCTCTCTGCCACCCTGCTGTGTCTCCATCTCTCTCTCAAAAATAAACATTAAAAAATTTAAATATTTTTCATAATTCAATTTTAACATTTCTGTTGGCTTTTTTAGTTATAAAATTTTATGTAATTTTATGGTTGCATTAGAGCAGAGTTTCTCTCAACATGAAGACTGCTTACATTTTGGGCAGGACAATTCTTTGGTGTGGGAAGCTGTTCTGTGCATTGTAGGATGTTTAGCAGCAGCTTTGGCTTATACCCAGTAGACGCCCGTAACACCCTATGTCTGTTGTGACAATCAAAAGATGTCCCCAGACATCGCCAAATGTACCCTAAGGGCAAAATCACTCCCTATTGAGAACCACTGCTGAAGGAATTATAATATAAGTACTTTTCACAGTCTACTTAAATTTAATATTGTAATACTATGCTTCAAACATAGAAACTTCGTAAATGTATTATTCTACGGCTTTAAATGTTGGATACAGTATGATACAGTCAGTGTGGCCACAAGAGGAAATGAGAAGGAAGCTTGGAAGAAAGTTTATTATACTGACAGGTCCAAGAAAGGGGCCCCAGGGGAAGTCACCAGTCTTGCTCAGGTGGCTGAAAGGGCAGGAGCTCTAAGTGAACTTAGACCATGGCCTTTACTAGGGTTCCCACAGGAAATGCAAGGCATGACAGAGCAATCAATTTGGGATCAACTAGTTTAAATACTTTTGTAATTTTGGTAGACTTTAAGCTGTAGGGATGATCCACTGTTGCTTAGTAACTGAACCTGAATTGATCAAGGCAGAAGACTATTTTCTCATGGGGTGTATGGGCCAAATAGAAGATATATGGTTCAGGATTGTTTTATATGCATACCAGAGGTGCGCTCTGGGCTGAGTCCTTTGTTACCTCTCACAATTGGCTAGCCCCAAGAAGGGCAGTCTCTCCCCAGACAGAAAAGCTTCTTTAGTATGTTAAAAGATCATAATATATATTAAATAAATAAATATGTATTTAGATACACCTACATACTATACATGTAGCACTATTTACACCCCCTCCTCACTGACCTTTATGTTGGCAGTTGTCATGCATATTACTTCTATATGCATTTTGGAACCCATAGATCATGTTATAAATTTTAAGAAATTATACATATTCCAAAGAAGTTAAGATATATAATTGTATTTCATCTTTAAATAGATGTTTTCATTCTTTTTAATTTCTTTAATGTTTAGTTTTGAGAGAGAGAGAGCGAGCGAGCGAGCACATTGGGGAGGGCCAGAGAGAGAAGGAGACACAGAATCTGAAGCAGGCTCCAGGCTCTGAACTGTCAGCACAGAGCCCAATGTAGGGCTTGAACCCACAAACCATGAGATCATGTCCTGAGCCAAAGTCTGATACTCAACCAACTGAGCTACCCAGGTGCCCCCATGTTTTCATTTCTGATGCACTTCTTACCTTCCAGGAGATTCAGATTTCCCTTTGATGCCATTTTACATGAAAAATTACTTTTTAGTATTCGTTGTACTGTAATATAGTGGTGATGTGTTTCTAAAAAGATCTTTATTTAGCCTTCATTCTTTTTTATTTTTATTTTTATTTTTGAGAGAGAGAGTTTGAGTCAGGGAGAGGGACAGAGGTGCTGAGGGAAAAAGAGAGAGAAAGAATCTTAAGCAGACTCCACGCTCAATGTAGAGCCCAACACGGGGATTATGACCTGAACCAAAATTAAGAGTCAGATGCTCAACCTGCTGAGCCACCCAGGTGCCCCTTCATTTCTGAAGAGTTTTCTCTGGTTAGAGAATTCTGTCTTGACATTTTTTTTTCTTTCAGTGCTCACATGATGTTGCTCCCCTGTCTTTGGCTTCTGTAATGTCTGAAGAGAAGTTCACAGTTATTTGAACTGCTATTGTGTGTTCTCTAGCTGCTTTCACATGTTAACATTATCTTTAGTTTTCAGAAGGTTGACTCTGATGCGCCTAGGGTGTGTGTGTGTGTGTGTGTGTGTGTGTGTGTGTGTGTATGTATGTATGTGTGAGAGATCTTCCTTGGGATTCCCTGGGCTTCTTGCATGCATAAGTTTTTAATCTTTCAACACATTTGGGAAATCGGAGCTTATTACTTTTTAAAACTTTTTTTTGGTTCCATTGTCTGTTTTTTCTTTTCCTGATATTGCAATTACATGTATAATAGAGGTTTTGATATTATCCCACAGGTATCTCAGTCTCTATTTTTTTCCAATCTCTATCTCATCTTCAGATTGGCAGTTTCTGTTGATCCATCCTGACACTTACTGACATTTTCCTTTGTCATTTCATTCTGCTATTAAGTCTATCAAGAATTTTTTTAAAATTTCAGTTGTTGTTCTTTTTGTTTGAAAACATCCACTTAGCACTCTTTTCTATTTTCTATTTCTCTTAAAAGATTACACATATTTTCCTTATGAGTGTATTCTCCTGACTTAGCATAATTTACCTTATGTAGCATAGTACTTACCTTAGCATAATTACAATAATGACTTTAAAGTTCTTCTTGATAATTCCCAATTATGGTTCATCTCAAGATTTCCTGCATTCACTGTCTTATTTTCTTAAGAATAGGTCATATTTTGTTGGTTTTAGATACATTGGTTACTTTCAAATTTACTCCTCCTGGACATTGTGTAGAATTCGTTTATTCTCTAAATCCATAGATAGAAGTTTTATGGGAAAGAAGATGCTTCTTTGTGTGTGTGTGTGTGTGTGTGTGTGTGTGTGTGTGCGCGCGCGCACGCACGCATTGTGTAGAATTTCTAGTTGTTATCTTCACAAGAGACAGTGTGCTGGGCATCTGTGCCTAGATATTTTACTTTTGCAAATAATTTTATGTCATCTTTGGAGATGGTTGTATGTTTTTCTCCATAAATCCGATTAATATAATGGGTTATGTCACACATTTCTTAAAACCGAGTCATTTTTGCACATTCAAGGTACAAATCCACATGGAATTATCATATTTAATATCATATTCCATTGAATATTCATTATAATTTTTGAAAGTGTTTCTTGTATCAATATTCATAAATTTGATTGGTGTTTAGTTTTCTTCTATTGGGCTGTCTTTCCAGATTTTGGTATTAATATTAGCTAATTTTTAAAAGACAGTGTTTTTTGGGTCACCTGGGTGGATCAGTTGCTTAAGCATCTGACTCTTGGTTTCAGCTCAGGTCATGATCTCACAGTTTTGTGAGATGGAGCCCTATGTTGAGTTGTGTGCTGGCAGTGTGAAGCCAGATTCTCTCTCTCTCTCTTTTTCCCCTTCTCCCTCGCTCTCTGCCCCCCGTACTCGCACTGTCTCTGTCTCTCTCAAAATAAATAAATAAATTTTAAAAAAGTGCTTCCCCCCCTCCACCTTTTGACTTTACCAGATATAGAAATGGCTTTATCTTTTACATGGATGATTAGTATATTTTACCTATCAACCTACCTGGACCTTCTCTCTAAGGAGAAGCACTACAGCTTTCTCAACTTTTCTCCATGGTATTGGCGTGTTTAGACTTTCTCTCTCTTTAAAGATAGTTTCTGTAATTTATGTTTTACTAGAAAAACCACTCAGTTTTATTCAGGTTTCTAAATTTTCATTGAACCGAGAAAAGTAAGAAAACAGATGATTAAAAGAATAATGAAAGATTCTTTTATATATAACTTTTTTTTTCCTCGTGTGGGGATTTAAGTAGTTGATTGATTGATTTCAAAGTACCACCTCTTGAGTTTACTAGTTCATTATAGAATAATTCATTTTCTCATTTATTATTTTTTACATTTATCTGTATCTCCTACTGCTCTTTTTGTGTATAGTCTCTCTTGAATTTTATAACTTCTTCACTTAAAGTTAATTAATTAATTAGAGTGTGAACAGGGGAGAGAGGGAGAGTGAATTTTTTTTTTTTTTTGCTTTCAGTTTATATATTTAACCACAACACAATTAAAACACGCAGGGTTTTGCTTTTTTCTGTAGAGAACAGATTATTTTTCTTTACTTTTTTCTTTCTTTTTCTTTTTTTTTTTTTTTTTTTTTTTACAAATAGTTTATTGTCAAATTAGTTTCCAGGAGAGTGAATTTTTTTAATGTTTAATTTTGAGATAGTGCAAGTTGGGGAGAGGCAGTGAAGGAGGGACAGAGGCTTCAGAGGCCTCTGCAGTGACAGCAGAGAGCCTGATACAGGGCTCGAACTCATGAACCAGGAGATCATAACCTAAGCCAAAGTCAGAGGCTCAACCAACTGAGCCCCTCTGGATCTCTGAGAGAGAGAATCTTAAGCAGGCTCCATGCTCAGTGTGGAGCCCATTGCAGGGCTCAGTTCTATGAACCTGAGAACATGACCTGACCCAAATTCAGGAGTTGGATGCTCAAATGACTGAGCTACCCAGGCACATCAAGTTTCACTTATTTAATTATTTTTTGTTAGATATCTGTTTGTTAAATTTGCTTTAATTATGCTTCTTCCAGATCTGTCATACCATTTTATTATATTTCTTACTCATTTTTTTTTTATCTTTGATTCAAGAATATGGTTGAGGTAACATTTTTTTAAGCTGGAAGGATTTTTATTCCTTTGACATACATTATTAATTTCTAAGTTTATACATTGTGTTTAGAGAATGTCTTTTCTATTATTTCTGTGTTTTTGGATTTACTGACTAGTTTTACACTTAAATAGTTAACTTTTATCAACATTTCATAAATATTGGAATGTGCAGTCTCTGCATCTGTGTATAGAATTTGATAACTTGTTTAGATATATTATTATGTTATATATGTCTTCTGTGTCTTTGCTTATTAATGAATTATTATTATTGGTTATTTGATCTGTTATAGACTGAGAGAGGAGAATTAAATTTTCCTTAATTACTATGTTTTTGTTTTTGTTTTTTTTTTACTTTTGTGACTTTACACTATGAATATTGATTTTGTTTGATGTAGGAACTCTTATGGAATTTGAATATTTATTTCAGGTTATAATTTTTTTCATTATAAACTTTACCTTCTTTAGTGCCTTGTCTGTTTTTGGTCTTGTTTGGTGAATATTGTAAACATTATGTTGTTTTTATTTGAATTTTCTTCATATATATTTGCCTGGTTCTTACTTTAAACCTGAATCTCTTTGTTTTTCATGTGTTCTCATATACAGCATATAACTGAATTTTGTTTTGTGATCCAACCTGGGGGTCTTTTCTTTAAATTGGTAAAATTAACCTATTTATTATTATTTTGATATGACAGTTTTGATCTTCATCCTGCCCTCCTGATTTTTGTATTATTATGTTATTCTAAATATATTACTATGTTTTCTAGAATTTTTTTTTTTTTTTTTTTTTTTTGCTTTCTAATGAGTGTAGTTTCATTTTAGCAAGAAGGTTTATAGTCTCTCTTTTTCTACTGGTGACTGTAAATGTAACTTAGTGCAGTACCTTTAGAATGGGGAAGGGGCAGACAGAGAGGGAGATGCAGAATCTGAACCAGGCTCTGAACTGGCTCTGAACAGGCTCTGAACTATCAGCACAGAGCTCAACATGGGGATGGAACTTGTGAGCTGCAGGATTATGACCTGAGCTGAAGCCCGACGTTTAACCGACTGAGCCATCCAGATGCCCCTATTCTGGCCTTTTCGTTGATTATCTGTTCGCTTCCTAATATAAGCCCATGTACATTAACAGATAAGAAACTATTCCTTTCATCTTCTTTTGTACTTCTCTGTCATCCTTTTTTTTTTTTTTTTTAAATTTATTTATTTATTTATAGAGTGAGAATATAAGCAGGGGAAGGGCAGACAGAGAGGGAGGGAATCCTAATCAGGCTCCATAGTTAGCAGGGAGCCTGATGCAGGGCACGAACTCATGAACAGTGAAGTCATGACCTGAGTGGAAATCACGAGTCAGAGGCTCAACTGACTGAGCCACCCAGGTGCCCCATCCCCTGTCATTCATTTTAAAGAAAAGATCCTAATGGGGGGCGGGGAGGAGCATCTATCTGGGTGGCCCAGTTGGTTGCGTGACTAACTCTTGATTTTGGCTCAAGTCATGATCCCAGGGTCTGGGATCGAGCCCTGCATTGGACTCCATGCTGAGTGTTGAGCTTGCTTAAGATTATCTCTCTCAATCTCTCTCTCTTTCTGCCTCTCTCCCCCACTTGAGCATTCTCTCTGTCTCTCTAAAAATTAAAATATAAAAATAAACATATGCTCATACTGGTGATTTTTAGTTACTTTGGTTATTTATTTAAATAATATGTTTCCACTTGATGTGTCATCTTGAATAGCATATATTGAACCTCCATTTTGAAAGACAAGAAATCTGCATTTTCATACTATTCCCACATTCTCTCGTCTTTCATCTCCCTTCTTTCATTAGTTTTACCAGACAAATTTCATTTTTTATGGCATATTTTATTTTATTTCCCATGAGGCACCCAATTATTAACGCAGGGATTTGACGTAATCCCAGCCCTCCTAATTAACTTGTGTGGCTTTCTCCAGATTTGCATCCTGGGGTGAAGGAGAGAAAGCCCGTGCCAGCACCTGGCATGCTGGTAAATGTAAAGGGCTCTCTCCAGGCCCTGGGGAGTAGGAACATAGTGTGACGGAGTGGTGATTTCAGTTCTGCTCAATTTTCTAGCAAACCTCCACAGTAGATTCCTGGACTAGGAGTGGAGTCCTAGATTTTAGCCTCAGTTTTACAGCTGTTAACTTTGTTTCCTCGTCTCTCAAAAGGTGACATTAATCATCATTCTGCTCCATTAATAGTCTGTTGTAAGGTTCTAATGAGATAGCTTGCAAGCATTTTGTAATATGCCTCATAGATATCAGCTTTTAACAAGTTCTGATTTCTCTGCCAGATAAAAGCTTTGTTAACATGGAACTAAATGAGGTGATTGGATTGTTGTCTTCATTTCCAAGTCTGTTGGCCCTGATTGGTTGGGCATTGAGTCCCCATCCTCAGGTCAGAGGTCAGGCAGCAGCAGGCAGAGAAAAGGGAAGATGGGGAAAATCAGCTGCTGAATAATCATCAGCTGATTCCAGAGGAAAGCTTGGCCAGAGAGCAGATCCCCTTGACATAAGAAAATGCAGCGATTTAACATTAGCATCCTCTGCCTGTAGGTTGTAATGCTGACCTTGTTTCCCAAGAGCTTTCCTCTCCCTTGTGCCATTTGCTGTTCAACCCCAAGAATAAGTAGGGCTGAGCGGATCCATTTTAGAGACAAAATAAGACAAAAGGGGTTTAGGGATTCAGGCTCCCTCAGCTATTTAGTATTAGAGCTGGGTTCTGAAATCAATTCTTCCAACTCCCTGTCCAGTGTTCTTTTCTTTGGATACATAATATTTTATTTGCTTTTTCCCCCTTTCCTTTCTCTCCCCATTCCCTTCTCTTCCTTTCTTCTCCCCTTTCTCTCTCTGTCATATTGTCTCTGGGTCTTTCATCCTCTCTCCGTTCTTTTCCTCTTCTCTATCCCTCCTGGTGAAGACATCTCTCCCGCTACTGAAGCTCTGATTCTCTTAAGAAGCCACAGACAGGACTGTCGGTATGTAGAACACGTGCCAGCGAATCCCACATACCGGTGCTTACAAAACAAAGTTGTTTTGTTTTGTTCACTGTTTGTCTTTTGGCTTCATGTGAAGGAGAGAACAATGGCAACAGATGACTAAAGGCTGTGGATCAGTTATTTGTGAGACAAAAGCCTATTCTCCGGGCGCCTGGGTGGCTCAGTTGGTTGGGTGTCCGACTTCGGCTCAGGTCATGATCTCATGGTTCGTGGGTTCAAGCCCTGTGTCGGGCTCTGTGCTGACAGCCAGCTCAGAGCCTGGAGCCTGTTTCGGATTCTGTGTCTCCCCCTCTCTCTCTCTGACCCTCCCCTGCTCATGCTGTCTCTCTCTCTCTCTCCCTCAGAAATAAATAAAACATTAAAAAAATTAACAAAAAAGATGAAAGCCTATTCTCTTTGCATCAGAGCATTAACCAGAGACAAAACCAGCACAGCGTCAAAGGCCTGGTTTATCCTCTGGGGTAACGAGTTGCTACTATATAGCTTTTGTTATTTTTTCTTAACCTGAGACGGACCCTAAACACTATTCTTACCATACCGGATTTATCTTCAGCTTTTAATTAAAAATCAACCTACATGGTTCTGTCGTGTCTGTAACCTTCCAGAAAAGTCGAGGAGAGAGGAGAAGACTAGACTTCTATGAGAGTAACCATAGGTTAAAGCTTTGACTCATCTTAAGCCACACCGGTTTTCTTGCCGTTTGAATTTGGACAATGCGCTTCAATTCCTAGGCTTTCAATTTCCATTCTATAAAATGTCAGTAATAAAGATCCTTACTTTATTTATTACTTTAATAAAGGCCTAACTCATGGGTCATTGTCAATCTAAATGATGAATGTGAAAGTGTTTTGTAAATGGAAAGGTGGTAAAATAAAGTGTCACTTAAAGAATTCTGGAAATCCATACTTGTTAAGTCTCCCATTTTAAAAAATATGCCCACAGGAGCTAATGAAGAGGAGACTGTGACTTTGAGTGGTCAAGTGACTTGTATGTAATCATGTAAATAGATAGAGATGGGGTTACAAACGTGAGATCTTCTGATTTCAAATCCTCCTCTTGCGAAGCACCTAATTCCTACTAGACCTCAAGGGCATTGTCATTTTTGAGGAGAAATGGTCTCCATTTCATTGTCTCTATTCCTATCTGAACTTTGTAACGGGGAGGTTGAGTCCAGACAGGCTAGAGCTTAGAGGACAGGTTCTGAAGTCAGGCTGCCGGGGAACCCCTCCTAGATCTGCTTATAAGTGACATAGGGCAAGTCCCACAACAGTCTCTGCCTCAGTCTCCTCATTTGTAAACTGGACAGGGTAAGAGTATCTATCTCACTGGTGTGTGTTGAGGCCTAAATGAGATCATACATTTAAAATAGTCAGACAAAGGGGCGCCTGGGTGGCTTAGTCGGTTGAGCGTCCGACTTTCGCTTGGGTCATGATCTCACCGTTTGTGGGTTCGAGCCCCGCGTCGGGCTCTGTGCTGACTGCCAGCTCAGAGCCTGGAGCTTGTTTCGGTGTCTGTGACTCCCTCTCTCTCTGACCCTCCCCTGCTCACGCTCGCTCGCTCGCTCTCCCCTAGAAATAAATAAAACATTAAAAAATTAAAAAAATAAATACTCAGACAAATATCTGGTAGGAGTGGGTAGTCAGGCACATGGTATGGAAGAGGCAAACCTATTGCTTCTCTAAGAGATTTGGTGGAAAGATCGTGGAGGATACAGGGACCTGGGTCCTTAGCCACTTTTCAACTTACGTCTCCCCCTTTTGCGAAGTCTCCCTTTCCTCACTGATAAAATCTATAAGGGTGTTTTGTTTTCTGGTCTGGGGTTTTCATTTTGTTTTACTGCTTGCATGTTTGATCTTGAGATTCTGGGTTTTTTGTGGGCCTCTGCTGGGGTAGTGGTTTTCTAAAAGTCCTTCATCTCCCGGGGCCAGATGACTACCTAATCAGTTACTCCTGGGAAGAATGTCTCCAAAGAGGTTTTTCTGCTGGAAAATATTGTTGCTGTCACACTGATATGCCAACAGAAGCTGAGCAGGAAGGTCATGCCAAGAAATGTCTTCCCGCAAGAGTAGGCATCACACATTTCTCTCTCCGTGCTGTTGAAAGTCTGCGTTCGGCAGAGTATAAGGGTAGGCAGTGGCGCAGAAGCAAGGCTGGGGAAACTCCTTGCCGGGGGGTCACCGCCACTCATCCTGTCTGTAGAGGAGCTGATAGGATCAGGACCCGGAAGCTGCCCCCATTGACTTAGTATCAGCACGTGCAGGGCGGGAAGAGCCCATCCCAGACGTGACTCCATCAGCTCATCAGCACTCCCATGGATCCAAAGGCCCTTGAACTGCTCTGTGCCCCCAGAGGTCTAATTGGGCATCTGTTTTTTTTTTTTTCCAGACAGGAGCTTCAAAGTGCCTCGGCTCTGCTCTAGGTGAAACCAGCTCGTGGCCCAGGCCGATTCTGCTGTCTTTGCGTCTGTCAGTGTGTTCTAATCACTGTTATAAGTGTGGTTCTGCGGAACAC
The DNA here is from genome assembly GCF_008692635.1 of Crocuta crocuta. Classification (NCBI taxonomy): domain Eukaryota; kingdom Metazoa; phylum Chordata; class Mammalia; order Carnivora; family Hyaenidae; genus Crocuta; species Crocuta crocuta. Next base: position 12,970,413 of record NW_027528417.1, on the reverse strand, counting down.
CTTGTAAAATATTTTCCTATTGCTCCAGCAACATCTCCTGTCTAGACAATCTAATTATGAGCACAGAGCAAACAGCTGAAGTCTATTCCGCCCCCAAGGGTTGCCCAACTCNGGGTGAAAGGTATTTGTTACTTTTTGTTGACCTGACCAGAAAATGGAGTGCTCCTGGAGAATCCGGCTAACTTTTAATTAAAAAGAAATGATCTGCTGGAAGCTGGCATTTTGTTGTTTTTCCACACTCAGTGGAGGATTAAAGGTACCGATTTATTTCCCTCCAATTGCATCTTTTTCTTGGCTTCAGAGGTGGCATGTGGTCTGTGCTCTAATAAACAACACCAACAGAAACACTGATTTAATAATCTGCCCTCCCAGCAGCATTTTGCAAATAGAAAGCACCCCCCCCCAAAGGTATATTCTTTCCAAGTAGTAATTCAGTTATGTTCAGTGAGTCTTTCCTGAGCCCTGGCCAGGTGGTAAGCACTGAGCATGACGAAGTGATGAGACCTGGACTATGTCCCCAAGATGTTCATGGGCTCACAAGAAGGCAGACAGACATAGGCACTCTCGCTTTAAGCAGGCTTTGTTTAGTGCTCCAGTGTCGTGGACATAGGAGAGGGAGAAAAAATTTCTACTGCATGGTGTAGGGAGGTCTAATGGAGGAAGCAGAATCAGAGCAGGTCTTTATGGAATGGGAGAGAGATGGAGAAGAGCACTGTAGTTCAGGCATGAGTAGGTGAATGCCCAAGTGGTGAGATCATGCCAGGCATCCCGTGGGGCTGGGTCCTGGCTGTTGGGAAATTATCGTGGAAGCTTCTGAATGGTTTCGGATAATAACATGAGGGGTTTGGGTTTTAGTCGTATTAGGATGTAAGGTGATAAGGTTTGGGAGGAGGAGACTAACATTGACATTCTGTTCAGGAAGATAAAGTTGGCAACAATATAAGAGATGGGTTGAAAGAAAGAGAAACTGGAGAAAGAGGCTAGCTAGGGGGGAGATTCTCTGATGGAGAGTGGGAAATTACCAGGACCTGAACTGGGCCAGTGAGTGGGACGAGAACGGGTAGGTGTGAGAAGACTCAGTTGAAGTAGACTCTGGCACAGGGTGACTGAATCAGGTTTTCCTGATGTGGCAGAGGGAGAAGGGGACTGTGAGTGGCAGATGTTCTTCGCATTTATTACTGGGATGCCTGACTGGCTATGGGATGATGGTTGGGAACCAGTTATGTAACTGACATTTACTGAGAACTTGCCACCGCCAGTTACTGTGCTGGGTGCTGTGATACCATTGTGATAAAGAGAGTTTCTGCTCTATCAGACAATAATCAATCATAGCAATAAGTTTAAAATTACAACAGTGACCTGCATTAAAGGAGAGCTTTGTAGGGTGTGTGAATTATCTATTGCCGTGTATAATGATTTACCCTCAAATCTTAGTAGTGTAAAATAACAAACATTAATCATTCCTGGGTCAGAGCTGTAGGTGTGGCTTAGCGGGGTCCTCTGATTCAGGATCTCTCCAAAGCTTCAATCAAGATCACTTGGGCCATGGCATCTCAAGGCTCAACGGGGGAGAATGACTCTCGAGCTTACTCATGTGGCCGTCAGCAGGCTCAGGTCCTAGCTGGCGGTTGGCCAAACATACCAGTTCCTGCCATGTGAGCCTTGCCGTAAAGTCACGACAATTTGGCTATTAGCTTCCCTCAAAGGCAATAAGGGAGAGAGTGAGAGGAGAGCTGGGGATGTCCAGCAAGATGGAAGCCACTGTCTTTTTTTTTTTTTAAGGTTTTTTTTTATTTATTTCTAGAGAGAGAGAGAGCGTGAGCAGGGGAGGGTCAGAGAGAGAGGGAGTCACAGACTGAAACAGGCTCTAGGCTCTGAGCTGGCAGTCAGCACAGAGCCCGACGCGGGGCTCGAACCCACGAACCGTGAGATCATGACCTAAGCGAAAGTCGGACGCTTAACCGACTAAGCCACCCAGGTGCTCCACCACTGTCTTTAAATAACCTAATCTTGGATGGGACATCTCTTACCATTGTGTGATTATCTCTGCCACATTCTACTCATTGGAAGCAAGTCAGTAAATCCAGCTTACAGTCCAGGGGAGGCTGTCGCACAGGACATGCCTATCAGGAAGTGGGCATTTTTGGAGGCCATCTGAGAGGTGGCCTATCATATGAAGGATGTCCGCGCATTTATTCCAGGATTTGGACTTAACATTGGAGAGTGAAGATCAGGGAAGGATGCTCTGAGGAGGGATTCTGGAGCTGGGATTGGAAGGATGAAAAGGAGTTGACATACTGAAGGGGTTACGGAGAGAGTGTTCCAGGCAGTGAGAAGAATATGTGCAAAGGAGGAGAGAACCTGGTACTTCCGAGAAACTGTAAATAGGCCAGCATGGCATGGCCTGCTGGCTCTGAAGGGCCGGAGGGACACCAACATAGAGATGAGTTTTGTGTTTCGATGTCGATGAGCTATGTTATTTTGGAGGCGTTAGAGTAATTCTGCTTTTATCTGTCATTTGCGCTGGCATTCAGTGGAGAGTGAAGAGGTTCCCGGCTAAAGCCGGTTTGAAAGCCCTTGCTCTGAACTCTGGGACTGTCTCTGGATTGCTGGGAAATGGGTCTGATTCAGTGTATAAAATGAATAAAATTGCCCACTTATCTCTTAGGATAATTACTTATTATGTAATGAGATAATGTTCATAAATCACCCTGGGCTGCTTGGAGGAAGGTATTATATAAACACAAGGCTTTATCAGTGATGATGGAAACAGATTTGGGAGATTAAAATCAGATGTGCATCTTGATGCAATGGCATTTTGCTTCAAACCAAGAGATCTGTGAGGTTCACCTGAGTTCTTGGGAAGTGTTTTGGGTCAGCAGTGGAGGCAGCAGGTTACTGGGAGGTAATGGCAATGCGTGGAACATGGAGAGGCAGGTGGGGGTTGGGAGTGTGCTCTCTTTAGCTCATTCACCCCCATAAGGCAGAGCACTGCCCTGGTTATTTTTTTTTTTTTAAATTTTTTTTTTTTTAATGTTTTATTTATTTCTAGGAGAGAGAGAGAGACAGTGTGAGCAGGGGAGGGTCAGAGAGAGAGGGAGTCACAGACTGAAACAGGCTCCAGGCTCTGAGCTGGCAGTCAGCACAGGGCCCGACGCGGGGCTTGAACCCACGAACCGCGAGATCATGACCCAAGCGAAAGTCGGACGCTTAACCGAGTAAGCCACCCAGGCGCCCCTGCCCTGGTTATTCTTAAAGGAGTGTGACTACTTGGATGTGCAATCTGAAGTCTCTGCTTCTGGGACAAAGACAAATCTCAATCCCCCATCCCTATTCTGTCTTCAGTTTGCTGCGTGTCCATGAAAGACACTTGCTTCCCTTCGCGGAGCCTGAATTTACAAACGTGTAACCTGAAAGGGCTTAGATTAGGTGATCTTTAGGGTCTCTGCCATCTCTGGGGCCAGTGATGAATCACTATTTTGTAAGAGTCTTTGCAGTTTTGCTTCCAAGAGATGAGAAAATAGGAACTTCTTTATTGTCGGCAGTCAAGAAACTCTCTGGCCAATGACAGGGTTTTTTTTTTTCCCCCCGTTGGGAAGGTTTAGCATTGGTGGCACAACTTGAACATTTGTGCACTAATTTTGCCAAACTCTCGGAAGGATGGAATAGGAGAGGAGGAAATAGGGCAGAGTTGGTGTTTGATCCACTTTTCTTCAGCTTCAGCAGATGTATTCTCTACTCTGTCACCCCCGCTCTTCTTAGTTCAGACGCCCTCAAGCCACCCATATGGTTCATATGTTTATTTCACTATTCCTCATTTCTCTCTCTATTAAAAAAGACCCGGTCAAGTATGAAACAGGTTAAGTTTATTCTTCATTTACACGTGTGTGAATACTAGATTATCTATCCAACGGAGTGTTTACCTCAACAAAGAAGGTATTACATTTTTTAAGGTTTTATTTATTTCTGAGAGAGAGAGAGAGAGAGAGAGACAGTGTGAGCAAGGGAGGGTCAGGGAGAGACACAGAATCCAAAACAGGCTCCAGGCTCTGAACTGGCTGTCAGCACAGAGCCCGATGCGAAGCTCAAACCCACAAACCATGAGATCATGACCTGAGCCAAAGTTGGACGCTTAACCAACTGAGCCACCCAGGCGCCCCTAAAGAAGGTATTAAAACCTCCCACAAAGCACAGTCTTTCCATTAGGTGCAAGTGAGTGAGAGGCAATTGAGTGAGTCTAATCTGTTGTCTTTCTTGAGAAGTGACTACCTGGCTTCTTATCCTTTTCTTCCCCAAATACTCTCAGTAAGTAGGATAGAGTGGAACAGTACTTTTCTCCCCAAATTAATCATTATTTACAGAAATGGTTCTACACTCCACAGGACTCTAGATAAGAAAGTCTGGGAGCAACTGAAATCCAAGAAAAATTATAAATAGCACCAGATTACCCAACAGGCAGATAAGCACAGGCATATGGCAGCGACGAAGTACAGCCACCAAACAATGACAGAAGTTGAATCCTGATGTACCTACTCAACATTTTAAGTCTGCAGATCTTGAAAGAAACTATTTTAATTTCAGCAGTCATGAACATGCTGTGCTCCTTGATTCCATACTGCTTTTATTATGACTTGCACATGGATAGAGGAGGCCATAATCTTTACAGGGCTTAGGGTCACACAGTCTTTAGTATGGTTATCAGGGTGAGTAATGGCTCTGGCGGCCACATGAGTCCTCGCTTCTGAAGAGTGGCATCACACTAAGAGGCCTGACGTGGTTGGCTCACCCGATCTTTCCAGTAAGGCAAAAAGCAACAACTTTTACCTTCTCTGTAGAGTATCTCTAAGGATGAATAAAAATGACCCAATTTTCTTTTTCTACATGTTCCCATCTACATTAGAATCCTGAATATTCTGTCTTTAAAAACCCTAAATTAACCTTCAGAGTAGGAGAGAAACCTGTACAATACAAACGTCATGATGTTGGTTCTCAATAACATTTTAGTTCTCCCCCTGAAAGAATCCCTCAGTTATTGGGGGCACCCGTATATCTAACTGAAGCATGACATTGCTCAGACTCTTTTGAAGTTATGTATGTACATTTGGCCATGTTCTGGCCAATGAAATGTAAGCAGAAGAAATGGGAGAGCCTTCTGGGAAGACGCCCCCAAAGGCAAGGCAACTCTTCTCTGTCCCTTTCCACTTCCCTTTTCTTTCTACCTGTAACATGGATTTAATCCTCCAGCCCGCATCCTGGACCATGGATCCAAGGATCCAACCTAAGGGCGGCAGAAGAGCATGCTGGAAGGAGCCTGGCTTCTGAATGACTCTGTGGAACTTCCGTTCTACTCCTACACTGCTCACCTCTGACTTTCCTTTACCAAGAGAGACTGTGTGTTTTATCATTAGTTAGGATTTTTTCTCTTATATACAGCCAGACCCCGTCCTAATAGACTCATAGAACTGGAGAAGGGATTCTGCCAACTGCCAACCTGTAATTAAGAATGAATGGTAGGTAATTAATATGCCTTGACTTTTTTTTTTTTAGTTACAACATCATTTTAGTTATTTTACATAGTTACCGTCATTGCGCATTTTCTTGTGTGTGTGTGTGTGTGTTCTTCTTCCCTCATGGTAAATGGGATCCTGGAGAAAAGGTTTAGGTGCAATATTTCTACTGTGGTGATTCAACGAATGGAGAACAGTGGTGCAGTTGTCTCTGTAATGAATGGAGATAAATTATACATTGGCCTTGCCCTCAAATAGCTCTAGATCCAGTTTGGGACTGGGAGAGCACATGCATCGAAAACTAACCCTCATGTAACACATGAATGACAAACTCTAAATGAAGGATAGAAGCAATGCATTATGGGAGCATGGATCAGGCAATTACTTTTTCTAAGGGCGGAAATTATTGCTAAAGGTATAACAGACTAATGAATTTTGATAGAGAACAGTAAGCACTTCGTGGGCTGGGGGAAGAGTATTATCAAAAGACATGATGATACAAAGTGTGGAAAGTTGTTTCAGAAACCATCACTAGGCTCCTCAGCGACTGGAAGACAAGGGGAGTGGAGGGAGAGAGAAAGGCAAGGGAGGAAAACCTGTTCATGGATAGTGTTAAATGGCAGGAGAGGAAGGTTTTATGTGTTTTGATTGGTCCAGAAAAGTCATAAAGGCTGTACAGCAGAGAGGCTTTATGCATCTTGCATCTCCACAGCTGGTAACACAACATTTGTATGTGGCAGGCACAGAGCTGTGCACTCAGTGGGTGGTGAATAAATGATTCACGTGGTGGTTTGTGGCATGGAATAGAGTACTGAGCAAAGTTCGATCAGATCTTTGAGTCAGTCTTGATGAGAGGTGTTGGATGCTTGGCTTAGTTGTGGAAATAAGAGGTTATATCTGAGATTCTGAGACTCACCCTTTTGTGGGCAGTATGGATTAATGGCCCCAGAAGCCAATGGAACCAAGTCACTTGAGATTTGCTTGGATGGAGATAAAGTCTGAATGCATCGCCTTGGGGTTCATGGATCCTCAGGAAGGATCACATTACATGGCATACTGTTGACGAACTGGGCAGCAGGCGAGGATTTTGTCACGCATGCTCGCAACTTTGCCTTTGGGGGTCCGTGCCAAGAATGCCCTGGATTTGATCTTGGGTGCGGTGCTGTCCACTCACTCATAATGCCCAGGGAGGCGTGTTGACAAGGATGGGTGGATGGTGGGGGGTGGCTGAGCTATTTCTTGGCGAAGCCTTGGGAGGAGGCGTTCCTCAAATGCCACAATCCTGTTATTTTTGAGTAATTGGCTGAACCCAGGTGCCTGATTGGACAGGGCCACTCCTAATTTTTTCTAGATAAATATTTGGTTGCCAGGAGGTTATATTTAAATGAGAAATACCTCCTTGGGAAGTAGTTGCCTAGGAGATCCTGCAGAGGGCAGGATCCGGTCCTTGCTGGGAAATGCTTGTAAACCACCCCAAACCTTACTCTAGTGTACTCAGTACGTACTTAGTGTGAGGCCATTCAGTTTGAGGTTCTATAAAAGTCTGTGGCTCTGAATAGCAAGAAAACCCATCAGTGCTAGAGGCACTGTATTTCTTTAGGGAAGTGCTTGTGGTCTTTTGTGGTGTAATGACAGAAATCTGAAACCCAAATGGAATCAAAGTCAGGATTTGGTTTTAAGGAGAGAAATCAGTTCCCTGAAAAAGAGCTTGATCCTTGCTAGAACCCAAAGCACAGAGTTTGGGAGGCTAGAGAATTTGGATCTTTCAAACATAGGGCACCCTTGACTTTGTTCTTATTCCTTGCAATCAATAGTTAAATGTAGGCTTTTCGGGCCCCATCAATTTAGTTTTCCTATTCTTTTGATGGGGAAAATTATCTTATTTTATGTATCTTTCTTCCATTTTAACCAAATGAGACTATGGGGAATCAGCAATTAAATCTTAGAACGGGTTTTTGGATCATCTATCTTTAGAAATACCCCAATTAATGTCCTCATTTTCTTTTCCTGAAGAAAAGAACACAGAATAAAACACTAATAAAAACACATAGCAGAAAGCAAGGCAGAAGGCAAAAGCACAGGGAAAAGCCTATTAATCTAGCTTTCTGACTCAGAATTCAGGGTTTTTGATGCTTCTCTGAAGATACATCCTAAACATACGTTTTCCATAAGAATGCATGACACCAAGGTCACTCACATGCTGTGACACGCCCCATGATTTTCTGAATCATGTCTTAATCACCAGCCCTATATTACTTCGTTTTCATTTTTAACCCTTTGGACTCCTTTTCATTAGAAGTGGCACTAATGTTCAGTGACGAATAGATTACCCCTACCCGTGTGCACCAGCTTACCTACAAATGAGAAAAGTCATGTTCAGCAGATTGCGCCGAGCCCCACGACTATGTAGGGTACGTCTCAGCGAGAACCCATCTGGAGGAGTGACCGGGAAACCTGGGGATACTTGGCAGAGAGTCAGAGTTCAGGATTTGGTTTTTAATTTATTGCAGAAAGAAACTGTTACTTCTGATGTGTTTAAATTATCCCAAGGTGCTATTAGGATAATTCAGTAAATGAGAGTGTGTGATAAGAAACACAGGCTTTTGGAGCTTGAAGGGATTTTAGAGTGTCTGGTTTAGTCTCCCTTGTTTTATAAATACAAACTGTGGACTCCCAATGGCAAGGCTGAGAGAACTTAAAGATGGGTAATTGACTAAAGAGGTTGTTCATTGACTAAATCTGTAAGTTCCCACATTTTTAGATGTTCTTTTTAAATCATCAGGAACAGGGAATCTGCTCTTAGAAGCATCTAGGGAGCAGAACATCAGCCAGGTGGATAGTAGATGTGGAATTAATGTTTTGACTTTCTATAAATGAGCTCCCTGATACTGGCTATTGCCGACTATCTTCTCTCTTATCTTCTCCGGACTTTTTTTTTTTTTTTTTTTAAACATCTGTAGAGTAACGGGAGCATAGGCTGTGATCTTCCAGGTGCCCTTCAGAACTAAAATTCTATAATTTGAAATTCTGGGTACTCTTAAGTAGTAATAATAGTAATAATAATAATCAGCAGCAGCAGTTGAGAGGGTAAAAACTCCAAGTCGTTTTAGAGAAACACTACCTGTCAGGAGTTTTAAATTTGACCCAATCCTGGCTTTTAATCTCTCATGCATTTCTAAGTTGTCATCGTTGGGAAAGGGGCTTTCAGAATCGGTTTCCCCTCATTGCTTCTCAGACTTCTCAACTAACTCTCCGTTTCAGTTCTGCCCATATGAAATTCATGCAGTTCCCCTGGGTAGTTGCTGGGTGGCAGCAGAAGTGCTGAAGTGGTGGCCCGTGGACCAAGACGGAGTGACAAGGCGGGAGTGTTCCTGTATTCATTTAGCATTAGTGTGCCTGCGCTCTGGTCCCACAGCAGGGGAGCGACCCAGCTAGAATGGGTGTTAGGGTTTGAA
>NW_027528417.1:12886115-12961444 GCF_008692635.1 Crocuta crocuta | reverse complement strand
CTCTTTCCTATTGTGTGTCACTGGCCATTTGAAAAGGGTGATAAATAATTACAGTAGTCACTACAAGGTATCGGACAGCCACTGTGGCCAGACACATTAAGCTCTTTCAGTATTTCATTGTGAATTCAAATATCGCCACTAGCAAGGTGTATTATCCCCATCTTAGAGATCAGGAAGCCAAAGAAGAGAAAGATTAACGAACATACTCAAAGCAACAAAAAGCCAGCCAGTGGTTTAACCTGGAATGAAAGTAAAGACACCAAAACCCATACTTTTCCTACCATGGGGACTGCTAATAAAAAACAAAACAGAATCTCAACAAAAATCTATGACAACAATCTCATCTCTGGTTTTGAGGGGAGTGAATCAACGGGAGTGAAAATGTCAGGCAAAATTTTGGCTGGAGAGAGAAGGATAATGTCAGCTCTTAGTACTTTAGTGTCCCAGAATCTTTAGGGCTCTGCACTCATTATTTGGATACACACGCATACACCATCCCGTAATAAATGCAGGAGGGTGGTTACTTTTAGATTTCGTAAATGAAGAAACTAAGGCTTACTTGAGGGTGAAGTCATCTTACCAAAGTCCTCCGTACACAGTGCGGAGCTAGGTCTCCTCTTCCCTAGGCTGGGACGTTCAAGGCACAACAGCACAGTGCCTTGAAGAGAAGGGCTGTTTTCTCTAAACGGCTAGTCCCCTAACATCTGTAGGCTTACAGGCAAAGGGACACACTTAGACCTTCGTGCAGTGTTCACTCCCTCCCCCCCCAGATTGATGGCCCTTGTCTTTCAGCACTAGCTAATTCCTGCCTACATTTACAATGATGCTGTTTAAGCTGCAGCTGTTTACAGATCTCTGCACACAGTAGATGCCTCACTTAAGCCTGCACATCACGCACATAAAGAAACTGTGAATGTTGCCTCATTACTGAGGGTCTGCATTTGGTGCTAACGTTCAGAGAACTCTAGCTAAATATGCCGTAGCAGAGAGTAGAAAAGAAAGAAATTGTGCAGGGTTATGTTTTACATTATTTTTTGGAAAGAACATGTATATATATAAATCTATACATATTATATATTATTTATATATATATATTATATATAGAACTACAAAGGACCTTTGAGACTACCTAACTATATACATATATATAATATGCATACATATAGCATACATATATATGTACACACATATATATATTATATATACATGTACATATACATGTATATATAATATTATGTATGTAAGAATGGATCTTCAAGATTACCTAAGACCCTATGAGAGAAAGTTGCTTGTGTAAGGTCCCATTCCTTTACAGGGGAATGGATGGCTCAGGTGTCCTGATCCCTTGGGGAGGAGCTCCGGCTTGGGAACTGAACACATGTGGATTTAAATCCCGACTCTGTCATTTACTGGTAATATAACCACAGGTTAAACGGTTGATGTCTCTGAGCCCCAGTCTCATCTTTAAAAATAGAGATAATTATAACGACTCTGCAGGTTAGTGGGCCAGTCTAAATGAGGTAGTATATTCAAAAGCCTTCTGTGATGCTTGTGCACTTGGCCTTTGCTATACACCCCGATGCCCCAGTGACCCTCATTTGGTTTGGATTCTAATGAAATCATGTGTCTTAGAGTTTACAGCACAGATGACCCATGTGATAGAGGAGTACAGCTCAGTCTTTGATGGGAAAAATACAGTGCAATCAATCCCTTTATAATTTATTTACGTCATAGGTTAACCATGTTATAGCATGCTTTTCCCATATGTAGTTTTAGCATCTATTATTACATTTGGGATCTGCTTTGACTTGTATTCCTGAACCTGTATAATTAAGTGTTATATTATAGTGGGCTTCACAACATCGGGTAATGAAAAGAATTCTGGCCTTGTAATCAGCAGAATTTTGTGCCAACTCTACCAGGCACTAGCAATGTAGTTATAGATGTCTCCCTTTGAGGCCTAAATATGCACATTTTAGTTCAGGTGAGCTATAAGTTTCTGATAGGTTTGCACATTTGATTTATCTATGTTTTCCTCTGCTAGCATATGTTGAGACCCTGTTTGTTACATCTGCATAATGCTTCTCATGGGATAGGAGCAAGTGTCATTCTTCTAGCACAAACCAACTCGGTCGTGGAAGATGAAGCTGACTTCCCAATCATAGACCTTTCCTGCTTAATTCAGTGTTTTCGTTTGTTTTTTGCTTTTGGTTTTTAACTGCAAACCTTCAATACTAAATAGGATCAGCAAGGCCGCTAGTCAGCTCTAGCAAGGACAGACCTTTATAAAGTACCCCAGGTTACAGGAAGGTGGCACTAGAGACTCTTCTCTCAGATAAGCCCGGAGACCTGGGGGCTAGAATGGAATAGTCACCGAATCACTAAATTGGAGACCACCCAGAGCAGGTTTCTTCTCTCCAGTAACCCAGACAGGTGGCTGGTTATCCAGCGTCTGCTTGAAGGCTTCTGGTAAAAGAGAATTTACTACTTCCTGCCTTGCCTCTCCCACTCTTGGGAGGTTCTGGTAAGAATGATCTTTCCTGTATTGAGTTGAAGTTAAGATCTCCTTATTTGAAGCTGTCATTTATTAGCCCTAGTATTTTTCTTTTCTTTTTTTTTTTTTTAAATGTTTTATTTATTTCTAGGAGAGACAGAGAGAGACAGCGTGAGCAGGGGAGGGTCAGAGAGAGAGGGAGTCACAGACTGAAACAGGCTCCAGGCTCTGAGCCGGCAGTCAGCACAGAGCCCGACGCGGGGCTCGAACCCACGAACCGCGAGATCATGACCTAAGTGAAAGTCGGACGCTTAACCGACTAAGCCACCCAGGCGCCCCATAGCCCTAGTATTTTTCACCGTAGCTGCACAGAATCAAGAGTCAGTTTACTGATTCAACAACTATTTTGTTCCTACTGTATGCCACACACTGTGGTGAGCTCTGGAGAGGTAAAATAGGACATCTTTCTTTTCAAGGGCTTACAGTGTGGTTGGAGAGGCAGACAAGTAAAATGTCAGTTGTGGTGGGATGTGACAGGTGCTGCTATGTGTAAACATGGAGTACTGAGGGGCACAGAGGAGTTCTTCTTACTCACATGAGGGGCAGGAAGGACCCCCTAAAGGGTTTGAAGATCAGTCTTCATGTAGTCCTCTGTTTCTGTCCTCCCTAGGCTAACTACCTCTAGAATGTGACAGGCAGTGTAAATTTGGAAGTCACAGAAAGACTCCAGAGACTGAAGTTCTAATCCCAATTTTGCTGCCACGGTCCCTTTGAGACATTGAACAAGCCCATTCATTTCCCATAGTAGACGATGTAAATAGCATCCTTTTATGTTCTTAGTCCTTGGCATATTAAAACAAACAGCGGATGCACTCATCTGATGAGTCTGGCCTACCCCTCAGATGACAGGTTATTTTCTTCTTCTTTATTTCTGCTCTTTGGTGGTCAGCCTAGAGTAGATAATCAGTACTTAATTCTCCCTGTGTCTGGGCCTTATCAAATCCCCCTGAGTTCTCTCTTCCACGCTATGGACTGTATTGGGGGTGACCCTTAGCTTGTGTCTACGATGTTTTCAGCAATCATTAAATTAAAAGCACACTTAGAGAAACCCACAGAAATTTTGGACGTGCCCAGGCAAATTGGAAGTTGCCCCTGGGATCTTTCCATTGACCAGCACAAAAAAGATGACTAAGGCAGTGTCTGCCCACTCCTATGTGGAAATAATGTTGTGTTTGTCTGGAAGCCAGTGAAAAAATGTATGTTGAAAATTGCCTGATGGCAGATTATTTTGTACCCCAAATGCCTTGGTACCTTAAATCCTTTATTTTTAAAATGTGTGTACTTCATTTTTTTTTTTTTTCATTGATCCCTGGAAAGATTTTGAGGGAAAGAAATGATGGTACAGGGTCTGAGGAGTCGGTTAGAACTAAGATAGGCATTACTCTCACCTGTTTCAGCCAAGCTCTGATCATTTTCTTGGAGCTATAACAAAGTGAAAATATTGGGTGATGGGGCATCTCACAGTCACTAGAGGGAAATCCCTTAATGATGGGATATAGAATCTAGTCTCCAAGTACTGTTACATAAAATATTATTTTCCTTGAAATAGGAAAAAAGTGTAATTGCCATTTGTTCAACCAGTCTGGATAAATTTCAAGGTCAATGCCATTCTTTCTTGGGAGTTTTTTTGATACTATACAGAACCTAAATTGGTACATGGACTCAAAGGACAATAAACTAACTGATTTTGGGACTTTGAATACCTCTCATGCATGGGGTAGAAAGAGTAGTAATTGAGGCATGGGGCCCAGGTAGTGCTAAGGAGAATTCTCTAAGACTGTGATGTCAGAGTAAAGATTTGGTAAGTTAATTTCAGTAAGCTTTCATCATTTATTCAAATATTTTGCAAAAGAATCCCCTGGATCCCTCCTCTCCTTTCCCTAGACTAAAGGACATGAAGCTTGTCCCTCAACATAATTCCCCTTGGGTGGCTTGGTCGGTTAAGCACCTGACTCTTGATTTTGACTCAGGTCATGATCTCATGAGATTGAGCCCTGTGTGGAGCTCTGCACCGACAGCATAGAGCTCACTGGATTCTCTCTCTCCCTCTCTCTCTGCCCTTCCTTGCTCATGTGCTCTTGCTCTCTCCCTCTCTCTCTCAAAATAAATAAATAAACTTTAAGAAAAAAAGAAAGTGGGCTCTGAAACTCACTTAAGAAAAAAGAAATACCTCACTAATTTAAGAAATTTGGGGAGTTGATGGTTTCGATAATTTTTGAAAGCATATGAACAGCTCTCAATTCCTACTTTAAATTTAATTTCGATCTGTGCTTTTGTAAAACAAATAATAGCCACTGAGTTTCTCTAAGAGCATATCTTAGAAATTTAGTGAATTTTGATGTATGTGTAAAAGCGAGGTCATAATTATAATCCACAAAACTCATTTATGAAATATTTATTAATGTTAAGGCACTGCATGTATTTGTGCTTTTTGATTGCTTGAGGAAGAAGAGAATGGAAAATGCATTGCCTTTAGGGAGGTCTGAGGCCTTTTCCTCTTTGACTGGGCTTCTCCAAACCAAGCTTCTCCTTGACAGCTTGGCTCACCAAGCAGAATGCATAAAGGCAGTATTTCAAGCCAGGTTCAAACAATCTATTCAAATGCAATATGGATGCATTGGGTGAGAATATGCGCCCATCGCTCTGTTAGCCATTGTGCTGATACAGAGCTAAGTAACATAGTCCCTGCTATAAATAGTGCATATTCTGATAGCAGAGATGTGTTAAGTATATGGACAGCTTTGCTTCAAGGTGCAGTAAGGTTATAACATTGAAGAGGAGTTGACACATGAGAGAATATTCATGTAGCCTGGCTGTACCTGAGGATCCTAAAATAATAATGTAACATCTTTGAAGGATGGAACCAAGTTATTTATGGAAGTTAGGAAGTAAAGAGAGTTAGGGAGAAATGGTGATTCAGATTGAAGGGATAGCAAAAAATAAAGCCACAGAGACTAATGAGTAGGTGCAGTTTTGCTTCAACATAATGAATGCACAGTGGATGATAAGGCTCAAAGGGGTCCCGATGAAGAAGGGAAGCTTTGAATGTCATTGGAAAATGCTTGTACTTTCTCCATGGCAATGAAGCCACTGCTGAGCATTAAATGAGGAAATGTATCCATTAAGGGATTTTGGGGGGGGGGGGCGGCAGACCCTCCCCAGGTTGGGTATTTTTCAAAGAAAAAAAAAGACAATCTCATACTTCAGTCTTCATTTCGGGGTGGGAGGAGAGGCAAATACAATTATTTTAATTATAAGTACTGAGTACTTATATAAGTACTGAGGGGGCATCTTTGCTCAGGTAAGTTGGGGATCATGGAAAGTTGGTTATAGGAAGTGGAACCTAAAGCATTGGGTAAGGGTTGTTGAGGTGCAGAGGATGAGGAGAACTGCGCCAGTAAGACCCTGGCTACAGTTTGCGTGATTGCTAACATAAGGAGCAGGGGGTTGTGGCGGTTGTGGAGAGATTTGCATGGGAAGATGGGGGCAAGGGGAGGTTGGTTTGGTTAGGTGGCTGCCTTAGCAGATTAGGAAAGGGGAAGAGCGTGAGCTAGTGACATGCCTGTGAAGATAAAGAGGCAGCATCTGAGGATCTTAATTCCACGCAGGAGAGGGGGGTTGGGTCTAGGAATTGCAGAAGGGGAAGAACAGAATAGCTGTTGAGGATGGCTACGGTTAGAAGTCTGGGAGACAGGGAAAAGGATGTTACCATTGGTAGGAATGAAGCAGTCAGGAGAAGCTCGTTTCAAGGGAAATGTGTGGAATACAATGTTGGGTTACTGCTAGAAAGCAGAATAAGCAAATCTCCATAAAACTGGACATTGAACAAAATCTCTTAGGCTCTGAGGCCATAATTTCTCTTTCCTCTCCCAGGAAAGTCAAGACCACAGGACTAGTGCCCCACAATTGCCTCAAGCACACTTTGAACTACTGATGTTTAAGGCAAAAAGATCATGTGTATGGACTATAAAGTATAAAACCAGACATTGTTAAGATTTCCTTAGATATTTCCTTGACTTGGCTTATGGACATTCTAAGTAAAATGCCTTGGTGTTACTTGTGATGACTGCTTTAGTCCTCTTTGGAACATATACATGCCCCTTGAACAAGGTGCTTCCTGAAGAAGAGACAGCAGAGGTCTCTTCATGCAATAGAGGCATAGTTTTGTCAAAACACCTAATTTTTATTTCTTCTTCCCTTCTTTTAGTTAGTGGATAATAATTGGTGATTACTGGCCTGTATATATGGTTATATATACACAGCCCCACACACATATACACAGACAGATATATATGTGTATGTATACATGCATATACACACACATATATAATAAAGACATCTATATACCTACATATCTATATATCTATATTTCTAAATCTCTCTCTCTCTCTCTCTCTAATGACCGTGTATGCTATCTGGATGAATCACAGTGGTCTCCGCATTACTTAACTTACAACTCAATTTCTGTCTCCACTGTAATTGCAGCTCTGGGGGAGATGCTGCTCGGGGAAGAATTAGCTGAACTATGGTGGTTTGGCAACAGAAGGGTAGAGAGGAAATAACACGGAACAGGAGGTCCGTGTGAAACATGCAGCCTTGTGGCGTTCTGCCCAACCAAGGCAGCTTCCTCTATAATCTCTAGCCCTCCTGGGGCTTTTAAGGAATGGAGTATGAGATGAGGGTAAGTCCCTCTGCTGCATTTGCCCCAGATATAATTCTCCAGCTACCCGAGCACACTGCAAGCACACACATAGGCACACAGCACCTCATACCCTGAGATCCCAGGGGGATTTCAAGACCATATCCATGTATCAGAAAATACTACATTCAAACTAAGCAGAAGAATCGATTTGGGCAATCTGATGGTTCAGTGGAGAAAGAATGCAGATGGTATAGGATGAAGTGAAGAATGGAAATATAACACAGCACACTTCTATTTGAAGCAGGTTTTTAAATGTGTTTTTTCATTTGTGACTCAAACCTCCCCAAATCAAAATGCACCACTCCGCAGGACTTTGCAGTCAGCACATATTTAACCGGGTACAGAGAAGACCAAATGCAAGTTTATGGCCTTGAGGCACTGAATGTCAATTAATCAAGTAGCAAGGTCAAGTGTGGAAAATTACGTACTGTACATTATAGGCAAAACAGCCATATTGAGCAGCATTAGGTCATGAACTAGAATGTATTTTTCAGCTCCGCTGGTCCACTTGCATATTCTATGTTGGAATCACTGTTGTATTCCCTGGCGAAGGGGAAAGTGGTGTCCGCTCTGACGTGCTCAGAAATGGGGAACTCGCTACCTCCTCTGGCAGCTTTTTCCACTTCTAACTCTTAGCAGCTTCTCATATTTGGCCAAATCTGCCCTATCGGTGCTTTTCTTTTCTTTCTTCTCTTTTCTTTTTTCTTTTTTTTTTTTTCCATCTGTAGCCGCAGAAGGCTGAATTCTTATCTATCCACCTGCTTCAGATCTGTGAACTTGTACTTTCTCAGGCTGTATGTCTCCTGGCTAATTTCCCTTTTCACAGGGTACATCCACTTACAGCAAAGGCCTTTATCACTCTACGCTTGCTCATACCCTTGGTTGCTTGAATTAGGCTTGGTGCCTTTTCTTTGCATGGCATTTTGTCTTAATGGAGATAAAATGGTGCTGTGACCCCAAGGCCCAGGAGCAGCGAAGGGCATGGGTGATCTATCGCCTGGATCATCCGTTCGGGGTGAGGGGGGAGAGGAGTAGGGGTCCAGAGGTCAGAAGGGCTACTATAGTTCTTGGTCCTTATAGACCAGTGTGGGCTGCTGGAAGCTGGTGCTGGCAAGCAGACTGGTCTAAGGCAGAGCAGATTGCTGACTCAGATTCATACTGTTTCATCTCAGTAATGTGGTAAATGATGTTAGGAGCCATCCTGTTTCTCCCCATCTCACTAAAGTCCACATGCTCATTAAATAAGTTCAGATATGAATATGGAAGGAGAAAAGTGCTAGCACCTCTGCCCAACTTCCTTAGGAAATTTGTACAGAGTATAAAATAATAAAATGCCACGAGTCAAGACTTGTTAGGCTATATCTGAGGTCAGGCAAATTCAAAACTAGAGGTCAGGAAAACTTCTTCTGTAAAATAAGAGATGGAAAATATGTTAGACTTTATGGACCATGCGGTATCTATCACAACTATCCAGGTCTGATTTTACAGAGTGAAAGCAATCCTAGACAACATGTGAATGAATGGATGTGGCTTGAGGCTGTGTTCCAATTTGTTCTTTTAAATAGGAAGTGGGCCAGATTTGGCCACACACCCTTGTTTGCCATCCCTTGCTGCAGAGGTGGACAGTTAGTATACTGGAGGACAGAGCTTGGCGGCTTATAGCAAGGGCCCTGTTCTGTCCTGTTCAACATTCCTGTGCATGAGTCAGTTGAAGTCAGAAGGCACACCTGGTACATCTGCAGATTTCATGAAATCTACAATATTCTCTATTCTGCAACATGATTAGGGTGCAGAATGAAACAGATATATATAGCCGAGTGACTAAAAGCACTGTCTTCATTTAAAAAAAATTTTAATGTTTTTTATTTATTTCGGAGAGAAGGAGAGAGCGTGAGCAGGGGAGGGTCAGAGAGAGAGGGAGACACAGAATCTGAAGCCGGCTCCAGGCTCTGAGCTGTCAGCACAGAGCCCGACGCGGGGCTTGAACCCACGGACTGTGAGATCATGACCTGAGCCGAAGTTGGACTCTAAACCGACTGAGCCACCCAGGTGCCCCTAAAAGTACTGTCTTTAGAGTTAAGTAGATCTACATTCAGATTGTAGCACTGCCAGTTTCTGTTTAGAGCAATTCTTAGTAACTTGTGTAACTAGTATTCAGCCTCTCTGGGTTTTATTTTCTTTATCTGTAAAATGGTTATAATTTTACCTGTCTCAGAGACTATTGTACAGACTAAACTAGATGACATAGATGAAATATTTAATACAATGCCTGACACATAGTAAGCTTTCAATGAAAGGTAGTATGAAAAGCTAAACCAAACCAAAGAAAGTCCTCTGATTTGGAGGGGAGCAGACCTAAGCTGATTCTTCACACAGAGGTAGAATCCCCTGATAACTGCCCCATGTTATATCTAGAGACTCATTATCAATTTGTAGATTGTGACTTTGGGTGGGACAGTACAGAGAGGGGATTCCCTCTCTTGCGAAGTCTAAGGAAAGTTACAGAGGAGGATATATACATGAAAGGTAAGCAGGATCCATTCCTTCAGAAAGGCAGAGAAATTAGAGGAAGAGTTCTCTAAACAAGCAGTTAGAATATTCTGGTAGACTGTGGTTCTTTATCCAGAAGATCTCGGAGCTGACTGTGTAGCTACTTTCCGTTATCTCTGGGGTTAGATGAGATTCCTGCTACAGTGGACAGAAGGGGTAGTAATACTATTACAGCTTCTCTTTTGCTACTCAGAGATTTTGCTGTTGACAAAATCCCATATCAGCACCAACCATTCACAGGACTATTACCATGCTGGACTAGAAGGTATTTCAGATGATGAACCGGATCTTACTAGCTTTTTCCCTCCAGTCTAGCAGAGTATAGGAGAAGATGTATTTTTAAAAGTATGAGTGTCCTGAGAGAAGGCACAAACACAGTTCATTTAAATACATGTATCAATAATGAGAACTAAAGAACCTGTAGATTCTCTTATCTACTTCCTCTTCCATCTTTCCCTTGCCTAAGCTGCCAAGTAGATGTAAGGATAAATCCTTCCTGCATGTACCTCCACAGGGCTAAAGGAAAGCTATGCTAATAGAGACTTGGAGAAGACTTGCATCTTCCATGAAAGTGAAACTGATTGCCATTATGGAAAGAACTTAGAATTAGCAAACATTCTGGTTTCAAGTACCAACCCTACATGGCTATTTCCATTACCTTAGGCAAATTAACCTCTCTAAGTCTTAGATTTTCTCTGTAATATGGGGATGATGCTACCTGTGTCTCAGGGCTATAATAAGGATACATGGCTATAATACATGTAGCAGCCAGTGTTGATTGCCTACCCAGCAACCACTTACCCCCTTCCTCCATTCTAACCAGATCCAGCGTCATTAATATATCAACCCTCTTGTCCTCTGAGAAGTCACGTGATTCAGGGAAGGTGAATCTCCAGCCCCAGGAGATGAGTGATTGGTTAAGCTCCCTTGTCAGTTAATGCTTTAGGCATGAGTGTAACCTAGTTCAAGCTCATTAGCTAACATGTAATAAGATTTACTATGAACCAGGTGTGTCTTTATATAAACCAATTCAGTTAATGTTCTAAGAGGTAGATATTATGAACTTGTTTTTACAAATGAGGAACCCAAGGATCAGAGGGGTTAAAGTTCCTGGTCCAAGGGAACACAGCTAATACGCAGTAGAGCTGTGTTTAAACCCAGGAGCTTGGCCCCAAAGTCTGTGCTCCTAACCATTAAGCAATACTGCTTCTCAAATAAGTAAAAGTCTGCTAAAGAACTTCAAGGAAAAGTGTTCTTTATTGGTTTAAAAAAAATGGGAAAAAAGAGCTCTACGTTATTGGGTCTGCCTGTGAGACCAGGTCTAGCTTTAGCTACCTTCCTACCACGAAGGAACGGGCATGAAATGTACAGGACAGCAAAGAAAAAGGATTGTAAGAATGTGGTTTTTAAAAATGACATTTGGCTCCTGAGCCAAACAACCCTGGAGAGGTGTTCATGTAGCATCACATGCGTGAGTATTGGGATACTTTTTATGTTATCTTAATTAGGCGGCACATATGATCTTATACATATAAAAGCAAAATGTAATTGGTATTTTTCCATCGTCCTTAGTTTTTAAATACAAACTAAATGATCCTTGTCATCTTGAGGTTCACAAGGATTGAATTCTAGTCGTCCTTGACTACTTGAGCTTTCTGGTTTGACTCTTTCCAGCTTAAGTACCTGTGAATTTCATATTTTCTCCTCTCACCCCTGGGTCCAAACCAGCATCCAGGAAGGACCTTGAAAGGCATTCACAAGGAGATTATAAATGGCTGCAAAAGGCTGAAAGAGTTTCCTAACCCGGGGCAATGTCAGTGGGCATCACAGCCCTTTCCAAAATAAATGAAGCAGGAAGCGTGGAATCTTAGGCATCAGGCAGTGCGCTAAGCGGTGTTATTTTGGGCAGTGGGTCATCTAGGTGCGCCTGAAGTCATCGCCGGTAGGTGTTTGTTCTCTTCAGCATGCCAGGCCAGCTCTGGTGGCTGCTTCCACACACTCTTCTAACACCTTTATCTGCCCAGACATGCAGTTCGAAAGGCAGGGAGAGTTGGGGAGAGGGCATTAAGCACGTGGTTTTGTGTCTCATTATGTTTTGGTCTCGTTTCTCCTTCCATCTCCCTCCTCTCCCTTGTTTTTTCACCGCCGATCTGGTAGACCCCGCCTGCCCCCAGCCTCTGTCTTCTCTCTCCCTTTCCCTTCTTCCTCTCTGCCTTGCTTTTGTAGCTGATTGAACGGAATAATATTTTCTGGGCTTTTCTATACAAATGCCTGGGGGCACTTCAAGGAATACCTTTCCCAACTCCTTGTTTTGATTACTTCTAGTAGGCATACCCAGCTGGCCCCTTTTCTTTTCGAGTCAAACCACAATCCACTCGGCAAATCACTGCTTTTCATTTTGCTGGCTGGAGGGAGAAGGGATCAGATAGGCAAGATGAGGCTGGGGAAGGGGGATGGGAAGATAATGACAGATTTGATGATAATTAATATTTTCTGTGTCTGAATAGTGAAAGTCTCGTCCAAGCCCCCCAGCCAAGCTCAAGTTAAACTCTTGCTGTGTGGGTTTAAGTGCTCTGCAGCCTGGCATGCTGGGGCTGGTTGAGAGTGAGTGATGCTGTAGATGTGGAATTTTGTGGTTCTCTTTTATTATGATTACTGAGTAAACCATGCATATCTAAAAAGGAAACTTTAAGTCAACTTCTCCCGAGGTGAATTAATGTATTGGGTCTGAGTTACCTCGCCCGTAATTTAAATTACTGGGAGGTTTATGTATTAATTATTAAAGGCTTTGGAGTTGCTCGATCATTCATTTTCATTTTTATATCAAACCTCAATTATTTGTGCATCACGTTTGTACCTATTTTTTTTTTTTTTAAAGTAATGGGACAGTAGATCTGATGAACCGGTAATAATTTTCAGATTCATTAAATTGACATTCAGCTTCTTTTAGAGCTCAGGGCTGGAATGCCTCCTCTGTGACTGCCAGGCTCTATTCTGCTTTTTCTTCCAACAAGCCGAATAATCATTTCTTTTAGATCAGTAATAGACATTAATCAACAAATAAGATTTTCTTGTAGTACGATTCGTTTGAAATTCTCAGTGCTTTGTTTTGTATGAATATGTCTTAAGACAGAGTAACTGAATGCAGTTAGATTTACTTACTGTGAAATTGATATTTTCAGCACTGTTACTAAAAATAACATTGACGGAATCATGGAAGCCAAGAGAGGGTACTTTTATGATGCAGAAGGGTCAGCCTGACCAATTAGTCAGTCCACAAACTTTTGGTAAAACTGAGCACAGCGAGGGGTTGTCACCTTCGTTTCATTTAATACTTGTGATAACCGTGAGAGGTAAAACTTACACTCTTCTTTTTTAAAACCGAAAAAGTAAGGCATGGGGAGATTAAGCTACTTGTCTAGATCACAGAGTTAGTAACTAACAGGGCCAGGACCCAAGTCTGATCCTCAGTTATAGAAAACAAAGATCTGGATAGAGGGGTGAACACTTTCCATTTATTTTGCTCTTTTCATGTTTGGCAACAGATAATATCACTGGGGACTCCTCCTCCTTTCCTGTGATCAGAATTGTATTCAAAGTGGAGGCAGATCAAGGACATTTGATTAAAAAAAAAAAAAAAGGTGCACAGATACGATAGAGACAGACATCCACTGTAGTCCTGATCATGTTTCCTGACTCTGGATCAATATTTCTTCATTAACTTCAGGGAGAAAACTTCCTGTCAGTCCCCTCCCATTTTTCCTTTAGCTTTCAAATTCCTCACTTTTTCTTAAGAATGCACTTAGTTATTTTTCTACAGTAAGGGATGCCTCATTGTTGGGAGAAGGAAGGTGTGCCCAGCAGTTTGGAAAGGGTCAGTGGACTTGACTTGTGAGTCTTTCTTGCCGGGGCCTGCCAGGCCCCTGGAAGGTGGACCGTGGTGCTACAGCGTTCACCAAGAAACAGAACTGCGGCTTCTCTGTCCTTTGAGGACATCAGGCCCAAAGTGCTCTATGGAATCACACACATCAGAAAAGGGTTCAGGATCAGACTGCGTGAAGTCAGATAGGTCTCTGATGAATGCCCTTCCAAAGTGCTAATAGACTAATGTGCATTGTGAATATCTAAAAGGGGTTTCCCCCAAAGTTCTTTGATCACAAGAATTCTTTTTTCCCCCCACAGTGTCTTTCTGTGTATAAATAGCCCAGACACTGCATAATTTAACTTAGTTCCTTCTCACAACAGTCTTTGAAGGTACGCATTCACTCTCTTTGACCTGGGAATCAAAGAGGCTAATCTCTTCTGCAAGAACCTGCAGTTCTAACGGTGCTGGTAGGATTTGAACCCAGGTCTTTCTCTCTCCAAAGCCTATGGTCTTCTCTTAGGCAACCCTGCCTTGTACTTTCTCCATAGAGACTTCTCTGACATTCCACACTCAAGGATTTCTCTTTTCCAACTATATACTCTGGTCCACTTATATCAGATTGTAGTAAGCATTTTTTGAGAAATAGGTTGCAATTTATCTTAGTTTTGCTTGAGTAGAGGTACTGCTCTCAAAAATGGAGACCCAGGAGACATGGTCTGACCCCTTGCTTGACGTATCTGCTACAACGTGCCCCCTAGCTCTTGCTGCTGAAGGTATGTTGTCTTCTGTGGTGTTTCTTAAAAAAATTGCCAAGCAGGTGTTTCAGGTTTAGGGTCCTCTTCCCTCTGTCTAGAACGTTATTCTCCAGATATCTATCACATGGAATACTCTCACATTTTTGTCAGATCTCTGTTTAAATGTCACCTTCCCAGAGCCCTGACCACCTTGTAGGAAACAGTCATTTTTCCTCTCCTATCAGTCTTTTGGCTTACCCTAGTTATCTTTCTCTATATCACATATTTCCACCACATATTATATGTTTGCTTATTTCATGCCTGGGTCCATGAGCCAGAAGTTGAACTCCCCAAGAGCTGGGACTGATTGTGGTTCACTGCTCTGTCCCCCGTTCCTAGCACAGTGCCAGCCTACAGCAGGAGCTCAACAAATCGTTATTGACTACAGCTAGGTGAGTAAGTGTTGATTCTGTGTTACCCCCCTCCCTGCCCCGACACACACAGCCAGACCATGGGAGCAGGCCCTTCTCCCTAAAAGGCTCAGTCATAGTCTCCTGCCTGGGGATGTGGAATTGAGATTCAGAGACACTAGTTGGGAGTTGGAAATTGGAGTTGAGGTAGGATGGGCAAAGACCTACAACTGCAGATTTGTAGGGTAGCCATGAATCGATGGGGATGGAGAAAAGACTTCATTCTCTTTCCAAAGAGAGAATAATGCTATAGCTGCACAGAGAATTTCAGTCATAAGAGACCATGTGGCCTGGGATAGAGAGAGAGAAGGAATAGCTGTCTGGGTTCCTGGTAGCTTTCTACTTACTGTTTTCTGTTGGGAAGCCAGACTCTAATTCTCTACTAAGTTTTGGGAGAGATGTGCGTATCCTTATAAGGAACTCTTTTTTTTTTTTTTTTTTCCCCCACTTGGGTAAGCTTAAGTGGTGTAGTTGTAAGGATTTTATACAGCTTTTAAGATTTACAGTGGTGAAAACACTTGTTTATGAAAAGGTTCAGAGCTGGCATCCAGTAATGGCTCACCAAGGGCATCGAGCATTCAGGCCCCCATTCTGCTGTCCTTCCCTTGAAGACCGTGGCATTCACCTTTTCATTCCAGAGAGATAATCTTCCTGTATCTTCCTGTCTGGAACAGTGTCCCAACCCTAAGTAGAGAAATAAAGTATTTTAGCTTTTTTGGTTTCTATATGGGAATGGCAAAGGAAAAGAAGGTTGTAAATGGCTCTTGGTTAGCTAGTTCAACAGAATTTGATGCAAAGAGCAGGCACCTTTGCTACATAGCCCAGGGTTTAGCTCTACTTCTTCTTGAGTGTTTTTTCTTTGCAGTTTGAGTGTAGGGCATTTGACAGAGGGACCGTGTCTAATGCTTCTTCTGGGGCCTTCAGAACAGGCTGCACATATAGCCTCTATCTATGTGCAGATGTGATTATGGACTTTAATTTGGTCTGAGAATCTTCGTTTCCACACAACAAGGCTCAGCCCCAGCTCCTGTTAATTGCCATCTTTTCTGACCCCAGTAGCATTATTTGTACAACTACACATCCTAACAATTTCACAGTCCCTTTGTAAATACTCGCTGGTTATGCTGGGCCTTAACTTTCTGTTAACACAGGCTATCTTCATAGTCAGGGGACACTGAATCCCTTAATAAGGGAGCCCACATGTCAGTGAATGCTACACCTCTGAACTCTGTCAGACGGTCAGTTGTCTACCATTTATTGGTAATATTTCATATGTCTGCATATCTTCTAGAATTCAAACAGAAGTAATTTGTATATTTCCCCTATAAATATTACTGTATACTTAACGATTCTCTAGAAAGAGCAAGATTATAAACTGCACTGAAAGCTATTAAAATGCTTGTTTTAAGTTGTAATCTGCAAATGTGGTGATGGTAGACTTTGGATATGAGCACAAATGAGAGGGGGAGTGGAAGCCAATAGATGAGAGGAGAAAAGACACAAGAAATACCTGAGAGCCCCAGGCAGTTCGAAGGGCATTATGATTTTTTTCCCCCCAGAAAAGTGCCTGTAATATCTGAGCCATTTGCTCCGGGGGCTCATATTCCAGAGAGGAAGTGATCAGAGGTGCTGGTGTTGCTTTACTGTTCTAAGTGCTGTGGGCATCACAACATCTGTCACTACGAATGTTAGCTTGGTTGAGGATGGTAAGTTAATGTTGCCCAGAAAAATCACTGGGCTTTTGTAATGACTATTTACATATTTAATAGCTATTATGTATTCAAATATTTCATGACTATTTACAATGTTCAATAAAAAGTCAACTCTTAAAGCATAACTCATATGCATTTATATTCATATGTTTTCCTCCCAGTTTAAGGTATGATAAGCTTTCCTTTCCCCTCCCCTTCCCATTCCCTTCCTGTTTACTTATTTTTGAGAGCGAGAGAGAGCACACATGGACAAGAGGCAGAGAGAGAGGGAGACAGAGGATCTGAAGCAGGCTCTGTACTGATAGCAGAGAGCCCGACACCGGGCTCTATCTCACAAACCACAAGATCGTGACCTGAGCTGAAGTCAGATGCTTAACTGCCTGAGCCACCCCGGTGCCCCAGTGTGATAAATTCTTAAAGGAAAAAAACTTCTTAGGTGGCAGTGTGGGAAAAGATTTAGAGGACGGAGTCCACGATGGTAGGACTTTATCACTCAGTGTTATAATCATGGAAAAGGGCATTTTGATTTTCAACAGAAAGCTTATATCGAAAACAAGAGAAGAGAGAGAGAATGCATGAGTGTGAATGTGCACATTCAAAGTTTAGCCACACATAATAAAATTAGTTCTCAAAATTTTTGAACGTAGACCAATAATGTAGCTGCTTCACTGTTGTTTGTTTTGTTTTTGTTTTTTGTTTTTTGTTTTGGTTAATGAATAAATATATGGTCTGTAACCAGCAGATGCTGCTATTTATGAAAAACTGGTATTGAAAATTTATATGTTCTGTTTAGTTCTTTCTGGAATCTGTAGTGAGATTGCAGTGCGAAGTAAGAACAAGCTCCAGAGGTCAGTATATATTGTAGGAGGAAAGGAATGGTGAAGATAGCATATAGCACCAGTATAAAAAGTTCTGTACTACTCACTGTTTACTTTTGGGGTGAAGCACTTACTGTTAGGAAGGGCCAGCCTAATCAGTCCCATGGTCCTAAGTCCCTAGTAACTGAAGCACAGATTCAGCGTTTTTTAAAATTAATTTAAGTTTATTTATTTTTAGTTCTCTTTACACCCAATGTGGGACTTGAAGTCACAACCCTGAGACCAAGAATCATGTGCTTTTCCCCCTGAGCCAGCCAGGAACCTACAGAGTCAGCTTTTTAAAGGACCATGTGGCTTCTGTATTCCATCTCATCTTTCCTATGCCAACCTTGGACATCTCCAATGTCCCCTTCGTTCTTTTCTCTTCCCACCTCAGCCTGATGGGGGGCCCTCTTAGGCCTAACTCTAGGCAGAGGAAATCATTTGGAGCCAAACTCTACTTTGAAAACTCCTAAAAAACAAAAGAAACAAAACCAAAACAAAACTCCTAAATAGGCTTCGTTATCATACAGGAGCAAATTCACCTTTTTCTTAAAAAGTTATTTTCAGTGTTTATTTACTTCTGAGAGACTGAGAGAAATAGAGCATGAATGGGGAGGGGTAGAGAGAGACACACACACAGAATCCAAAGTAGGCTCCGGGCTCTGAGCTGTCAGCACAGAGCCCGATGCAGGGCTAAAACTCACAAGCAGTGAGATCATGAGCTGAACCAAAGTCAGAGGCTCAACCGACTGAGCCACCCAGGCATCCTGCAAATTCACCTTCTTAGGGGCAGCTTGTTGCAGGGAAGAAAGGAATTACTCAGCTGTTGCTACATCTGTCCTCAAGCCACTGATCTGTGCGCCTGTTTTGAATTTGGAAAATGAGCAGCTTCAGGTGGTTTTATAAAAGCATCCAGCTTGTTATGAGGTGGCTGGGTTTATGGGCGCTTGTGTCTCTGTGTGAGCTGGTTTTTTTCTTTCCCAATTCCAAGCGCTTCTGGAAAATTCTATCCTGTGTCACTCACCAACATTCAGGGGGCGTTTAAGTCTGAAAATAGGCTGAAAATAGCTGATTGAAAGTTTAGCAAGTCTGGGGGCCCTGGTGGGAAGAACTCCACACCTGCATTTCTCCCCCTTGGCTGTCTCCACCTGTATGCCCCACAGGCGTCTCAAACTCAACACATCATCTCCCCTATCTCGTGCCTCCCCAACAAACCGGCTTCTCCTCTGTAGGCCTTTATTTATGAAGATATCCTCATTATCATCCCAATTACCCAGGTTTCACAAATCAGTCATCTTCTTATTTTCCCCCAAATCTAACCAGGTTGTCAAATTCTGTCAAGCCTCTCTTTGCCACATTTCTCAAACCGAATCCCTTCTGTTTCTACTGTCATGATATTACTTTGGGCCTTTATTACCTCTCATTTCGATGATGAGGGTGATTTCCAGTGCACTTTAATGGTGTGGTTGAGAAGCTGGACTCTGCAGACTTGTGCTGGTTTAGTTCAGGTTCAGGCACTTGCCAACTATATATACTCTTCAGGAAGTCTCTTATAGTCTCTTTCCTTTGGTTTCTTTATCTGTAAAATGGAGATGATGATAGTTTGCACTTCATAGGATTATGAGGATTAGTTGAGACTATTTATCTTAAGTGTCTGATAGAGCACTAAATAAATATTGAGCACTAGGAGGTTATGAGATCTTCCTGCCTCCAGTGTCCACCAGTCCTCAAGTTCATCCAATTTAACACTATGGGATTATCTTCTTTAAGTATCGCTTTGATCAATGCATCTCTGTGCTCAAAATTCCACTCGTGATGCCCCATTATTTCCTTACGCCTCACAAACTGGAATACAGAAAATCTCAAGTAACAGGGTTGTGCTAGGGCCTTTGACAAGCCACAGCCTTACCTACCTCAAGTCTAAACTTTGTCCAGTGTTAAGTGGTTTGGATTTTAAAATATATTTTTAATTAAAGTCAATCCATGTGAAGGAAATACAGTAGGAAACGTAATTATGTGATCGTAAGGATAAAGCAAGAGTTTGCAAATGAATTTCGTGTTTAAAGCAAGTGGCCTTGGCCCTACAGTCATAGTAGGAATATTCCAGTGGCAGAGTATGAGAAGATGTAAAATACGGCTTCATAGCTTGGCTTACAAGACTTTTGCAGTATGGTCCCCCAATCTACTTTTCCAGCCTGTCCATTCCTAGATTTGATTTATATATAATTCAAAACCTCATCAAATCAAACATATCAGTGTTTACCATACGTGTCCCTTCATTCTACTACCAATGAATGGACTCACATGGTTTCTTCCTCTTCAGTTGCCCTAAACCATCCAACCAATCCCTCACGCATACTGTGTGTACTTTCCTTTGCTCTAAATTCATCCATATTTAAAGCACAAGTCTTCGTGGCTAATTAACAGGGCTGATGACGTAAAGAGAAGTGTTCAAGATGACTTGAAAGTTTCTTCCGTGGCGTACCCTAACACAAAAAGCTGCCTTAAGCCCTGTTGGGGATAAATAAAACAGATATTGTTTGTCATCAGCAAAATCAGAAATTCAGGCAGAGCATTTAGCAGAGAGCTGTTGGATCTCTTCGGAAGGACCAAGATGTTGTTAAGGAAAAAAATCTCTGTTTAGTTCCAGGGCGGAGAGGCCTGGCTATGTTTGATGGTAAACTGTTGTGGATGAGGAAGAGGTTTGGGATGAGGCCATTCTGGAGAACCTCTGCAGATATCTTTTGAGTTACATAGGCTAGAACTTAGTCAGGTAAACTCCCTCTCAAAATAGGGATCATAGGCACTGACTTAGGGTTATGTGAAGAGCTAACTCAACGGGGAAGCCCACTGTGACTACGTGACTGAATACGGAGACATTAGCAGTTTAGTTAAAAACAACAACAAAACTCTATGCAGACCAAGTTCTAGACCAAATCTGACCTCTACAAATTTTGCGAACTTGACAAATTGACTTTCTGGGTCATAATTCCATCATCTAACAAAATAGAACAAATAATAAGGATATATAAATCAAATGAGATGGCCATTTTATATGTAAAAACACTTTGTAAATTTTAATGGAGCATCCTTATCTGTGACATGGAGATTATAATATGTCTCCACGTTGAGTTATTCTGAGGATTACATGAGAAAGCCATGCAAATGACTTACAAAGTGTTGAAAATAGAATGCCAAAGGGAATAAGTATTAGCCATCATTATTATCATCATCGTCATTATTACTGTTCGTATTCTACACCTTTGAAACTGTATCTGTATGATTTTTATTATGGTAGCATTTTGATTATGGTTTTGCCACTAATTTATGGTTTAGGGTTATAAAGGGATAGTATCATGGTTTCCTTTACCCCTTGGCAAAATCTTTATTTCAGAAGTTGAGTCCTTAATTGTTGGAGGTTTTGGCAATTAACTTTCATTTGCATAGTGCTTTGTTTATTTCAAAGTGCTTTCATAAATATTTATGTCATTAACTCCTGACAACAATCCTGATAATTAGGGAGAGTAAGAGTGATAAACACCGCTTGCGAGATGGACAGACTGAAGCTGGGGGCATTGGTTTTTGTCCACTGTCACACAGCAAGCTTATGGTAAATACAGTGGGCCCCTCTGGCTGCTATTTCAGAGATCTCCCAGAGCTCTGACCAGGCCTCTGCTTATCCATGGCTGCCATTTTGGAGGCAGGTACTAACAGCTACTGGAGGACCGGTACCAACAGAACACAGATGCCTTCTCATCCTCCAGACACCAGCAGCATTCAAGCATGGAGTAGCACTCGGTGTCTCCTTCTCCCATTCAACTTTTTAAAAACATGAAAATATCCTTCCTGTTTGTTCGTGATGATCCTGAATATGACGAGAAGTTGTAGTTTGAAAGCTTTCTGCAGCATCGCTGTAGGAGCTCCAGAAAGGGAGTGAAAACTTTTGCAGTTGCAGGATTTACAACAGAGTATTAAGAATGATTATCTCTGGGTGGTGAGATTAGATGTAATTTTCCCAATTTTTTTTATTTTGCTTATCTGTACTTGCTGTGTTTTCTCCCCATTACATTTTATGTAAAAATAGCAATTATATCAGGTTGGCAATGGTGCCACACTTTGGAGCTAGGATATGTCTCCCCGACTTGCTACCTGGGCAGTCTTGGAAAACCTCCTTCACCTTCCTGTTTCTCAGTTTCCCTTCTAGGCAATAAGAATAATGATCCTCATAATGATACACAATTCACAGGGTTGTGGAGAGATTAAAAAATAATGCAGTGTAAGAATCTTGGCATGTGATTGGTGATCAATTAATACACGTGTATCGCCACCTATACCTCTGTTTCCCTTCTCTTCAAACTTATAATAGTTACAGGCTAGGCAAAAAAAAATTAAGTGGTAAGTCTGAATTCTAAATGGAATTAAACATACTCATTTGAAAAAATAACCAAGCGAAAGCTTTAGGGTCATGAGTTATCCCAAGTCTCAATTCTTTCCCACACGTCCTTTGGTAATGGGCTCTTGCCAGACATGGTAGTAAAATGCCACATGGCAATGAACAAAGAAACCTGGCCAGATTATCACAGAAGGGAGATCAGGGCTCATCGTTTGTAAAGACTTCCTTAACCATGAGGAGACAGACAAGAGCAACCTGTATGGTGGGTAGTACCCGGCTACCTTCCGGACAGGCCAGAATTCAGGGATCTCAGGGCCCAGTGTCTGCTTGCATTGGCCCTTGTTCAGATCACTGCACCTAATAAGAACCTGTAGCCTCCATTTCGGAGCTTGGGCTTG
Organism: Crocuta crocuta; assembly: GCF_008692635.1. Lineage (NCBI taxonomy): Eukaryota > Metazoa > Chordata > Mammalia > Carnivora > Hyaenidae > Crocuta > Crocuta crocuta. The sequence continues at coordinate 12,939,206 of NW_027528417.1, read as the reverse complement.
GTTTAGGCGGCTCTCTAATTGGTTTATGTCATTCGTTAGGAATTTCATTTCTTTAAAGTTAGCGACTTGAAGCCAGATTGTGAGGAGAGATTCCATGCCACCCATATCGGTTTTGCTATTCCCTGGGTTGTAAATGAGGTGATGTGGGGCTTCCTCTGACAGTGTCCTTAGCTTAGCTACCAATTTCCAAAGAGTTGAGGCCTGGTCTGTTTGAATAGGAGGACCTCACCTTGCACCTCCACCTTCCCAAACTGGGAAAGGCTGTGGTGGCCACATGCCTGCCGGGGCCCAGCCACTTTCTTCTTTCCTGCTGCACTTAACACTGAGGGCCTTCGGATCAGGGGTGTGGATAAGTAAAGAGCTCTTTCACTCCTGGAGAGAGTTTGGCAGAGTTTCTAGAAAGTAGGGAAAGATGCGGCAGGAAAGGGAGCAAAGAAATGTCAAGAATGGCTTTGCTACACCACAGACTCCTCAAACTCAGCTGGCCCAGGAATAAACCTCTCTCCCCCTCAGACCCATTGTGACTGCTTTGGGCAAGGGCCCCACTCTCTTCTCACTTACTCGGGATGAAAACCTCAGGGCTGTAGACTAGTTGTGAAAAGGGTGCACTGAACAGTTTTCCAAGGACATTTTCAACCAAAGATCTAGAGACTTTATCGTCAACCTTGAGGTCTGCCTCAGTCTCTTCAGTATTGTTGACACTGCCCTGCTCCAGGTCTTACGATTTCTCCACACTGAGGCTCCTAACTGGTCTCCTTTATTTTAACCCTCCAAAGTCATCCTACCCCTCAAGTTCTGACCATTTAATCTTTATAAATCAAAGTTATGGTCAAGTTCATATCTTTCCCCTTATTAAAAGCTTTCTTGGGCCCTCTGGGTGGCTCAATCAGTTGAACACTTGAGTCTTGATTTTGGCTCAGGTCATGATCTCATGGTTCATGAGTTTGAGCCCCACATCACGTTCTGCACTGACAGCGCAGAGCCTGCTTGGGATTTTCTCTCTCTCCCTGTCTGCCTGCTTTGTGCACGCTCATGCTCTCTCTCTCTCTCTCTCTCTCTCTCAAAATAAGTAAATAATTTATTTTTAAAAGCCCTCCACCTGCATTTGCTTACAGGATAACATCTTTCAGGGTAAAGATAAACTCCCTAGTTGAGGTTTCACTGTCTTCCATTAACCGACTTCAATCTATTTGTTCAACACCTTAGTTAACTTCTTAAGTATAGTAGGTTTAAGTCACATTGGAACATTCAACAATTTCTGTACATGCTTTATAATTTCTGGGAATACTATATGAAGTTTTCAGAGTAAGAGATAACTGGGTATATAAAACAATGTGAATGTCTCTTTATCAGTTTACCTATCCCACCGGATGGTTCTATCCATGGGGGACTGCTCAGCGATTTTGAAGACTAAAGTTAAAGTTTATGGAGAATGATAAAAGTGAAGATTTGGGATCCAGTAGTCAGACACTGTGTTACCTCTGCAGTGATATGTAAGATCCTGTCATGTCACTGAGAAAAGAGAAAAACAAAACAAAAGAGAAAAGGTGAAAAACAAAACAAAACAAAAACAAAAAAAAAATCCCACTCTATTTCTTGGAGCCTATTCTAAATTATGTAATAACCCATTTAAAAGCATAATATCATATAGTATAGTAAAGTCTGTGTTTGGGCCCACACTGCTTCTTAGGTTTAAGGGAACGAGCAAAGGCAGAAGCGGAATGATAAACTTACATTACTGAGGTGCTCCATATCCTGCAAGATTTTTGTGAGGCGTTTGGCTGGGCACAACATGCTACCAGCCACTTCCATCCTCTTTGGAGAGATGGAGAGTGGCCTGTGTACCGTAGGAGGGAGTGTGTAGGCCTTGAGGTCAAACAAACCAAAGAGAATACTTCATTACTTTTAGGCAGGCTTTTCGAATAGTCTGAGTTTCGATTTCAGAAACATAGACAATAATATCTGTTCTGTAACATGGCCATAGGATGTATAGATGAGGAGTGTAAATTGTCTGATGAATAAATAGCAGCTAGGTTTCTTATTGTACCAGACCATGACTAACCAGAGAGAGCCCACTATGTGCAAACTATCTGCAATATCCCTAAGTGCTCAACACACACACACACACACACACACACACACACAGGGGTGGTGGTGAGAGGAAAGAATTTCTCCCTCCTTCTAGAGCAGGACTTTAAGCTCCAGGACAACACTCAGTAGTTACCTGGCCTAGGGTGAGAAGTAGAAAAACTCTAATACTTCCCCATATTCATGGCTTTATATTATGTCCTTCTATTTGGACCATTCTTCCTCTGTGTCTTTGAATACTCACTTCCAATTATCCTTGCATATTCTCATTGTCACTTCCTTCAAGATTCACTGATCCTCAGGTCAGTTGTGGAATCTTCCTCTCAGTGATAATAGCTTCTTTTTTCAAGGGTTTCTCCTTCTTTCTTCCTTAAGACACTTAGCCTCCTTCCTTGCAGACTGTGGGCAACATGCATGCAAAGGAGTTCCCTTGTTTATCTTCGATGCATGCTGCCTGGGGGGGTGTTTAGAACATAGTTCCACTGAGCACATACTTATTGAATGAATGACATTGCTGCTAAGATAAATTTCAGTACATTACATCTTTAAAATGGTATTGTCTCTGTGGCTTTAAACCAGAATTCATTTTTGTTTGTATTCAATGAGGGTAACAAACTCTGTGGGCTATCACTCAAATTNCAAAATTGAAAAAAAAAAAAAAAAAAAAAAAAAAGTCTCATTGACCTTTAAATAATTATGAAGAAGCTACTTTGATATTCTGAGACTCATTTCTTCTCAGCTCTCTGAAGAAATATGTGGGAATATGGTAGAAGAAGGCTGTCATTGTACTCAAAAGCAACTTTGGGGAATTGTTTGTACGTGTGAGTTTTAATTTCAAAGATCAGAATTTCCCAAGGGTGTGTGCTGCTATAGTAAGCATGATGCAAGATTAATTAAAGACTATGCTCACACGTTGTCTTTATGGCTCTTACAGCCATTTGGATAATGCTTATAATGCAAAAAGAATTAATTTTGCCAGATACTGAAATGTCCTACCACCTCTGAATTATGTTGTGGAAAGATGATTTATTTGGTTTTATTTTTAAACAATGTTTTTTTTTTTTCTTCCATTTTTTAAACCCTTAAGCCATTTCTTAAGCTTTGGCCAAGGTAGGATATCTACCTATTTACCTATCTATCATCTATCTATCTATCTCTCTATGTCTTCATCCATCCATCCATCAATCCATCCATCTACCCATCCATTTCTTTATTATCTTTTTGGGGTATACCTCCCTTAATTCAGGAACTAATTCTAAAATGGAAATACATTTTATGATGAGCTGGTGATTTAATGCCTGTGCTACCAGGATATAACACATTAAATTCCTTTGGCTTTTGCCTTGAGCATTTAGCCTAAATAAGTCATTGGGAGGGTTTGTTTGTTCTGCCTTTTAGTTTCTGATCAAAAGCTTCCTTATGAAAGATCAGGTGCCAAAGGTGGAATTTAACTATGAGCTGTATTTTTCATGTCTACTTTCTCCAAGGTCAGTTTAAAAAATCGCTTGTCACGATGTATTTTAGCAGCAGCAGGCATGAAAAAGACTTCGAAATTAGCAACTGTGTTTGATGGTGAACTCCAGGTGAGTCAGCAGTGTGGTAAGTCACCTGCACAGTGAATGTTGTTGTTGGCTAAATTTGCTGATGTACAGCCTCTGGAAGGAAGGTTGTCATGGTATATTCCACAGTGACTGGGTCACTACTGGAGTATTGTCTTCCTTTCTTGGCTACATACTTTAATTAGGACTTTGGAAAACTGGAACATATTCAGAACAGGGTGATCTGGCTGGTCAGGGAATTTTTACTTTGTCAAATGGTCAAATGAAGAACGGTTGAAGCAACTAGGTGCTTGCGGTGGTTGTTTCTCTCCCTCCCTCCCTCCCTCTCTCTGTCTCTGTCTTTCGTGAGCAGAAGAGAGGGACAGAGGGAGAGATTTCTTAAGCAGACCATGCTCAGTGCAGAGCCGGGCTCAGGGATCCATCCTATGACCCTGGGATTATGATCTCAGCTGAAATCAAGAGTCTGACACTCAACCAACTGATCAGCCCCCCAGGCACTCCGCTAGTCTGTTTCTTAATGAAAAATAATTTTTTGAAAACGTTTATTTCATAATTCCATCATATGGTAGGAAGACTATCTTAATTGCAGGCTTTGGATTTTGCCTTTAACCCTAGATCATTGACAGAACCCTCTTCTCTTAGATTCTTGCCTTGCAATCAGGTCAAAGCCAGTGAGTGGGCCTTCCCCTAGTCAACCATGACTCCTGCCCTGGTCCCACACCATAGACGTTGATCTGATCCTTATCTAGCTGTGACCATTCCCACAAGCTAAGGAGCCCTCCGGAACATGGGGATAATACCCACCTACAGCCTCTTCCCGTCCCCACAGAGCTGCTTGTTACCAGAACCAGTGACATCAAGATCCCCTGGGAGCTTGTATTAAGTATAGAATCCAGAACCTCAGAACCCACACCACCAACTGAATCAGGATCTGTGCTATTTTTTAAATTTTTTAATGTTTTATTTCTTAGAGAGAGAGAGACAGAGACAGCGTGAGCAGGGGAGGGTCTGAGACAGAGGGAGATACAGAATCTGAAACAGGCCCCAGGCTCTGAGCTAGCTGTCAGCACAGAGCCCGATGCAGGGCTCGAACCCACGAACCGTGAGATCATGACCTGAGCCGAAGTTGGTCACTTAACTGACTGAGCCACCCAGGCACCCCCAGAATCTGTGCCTTAACAGAGTCCCCAAGTGATTCAAACATGCAGAGGGGCTCCTGAGTGGCTTAGTCGGTTAAGTGTCCAACTTTGGCTCAGGTCATGATCTCGTGGTTTGTGAGTTTGAGCCCCGCGTTGGGCTCTGTGCTGAGCGCTCAGAACCTGGAGCCTGCTTTGGATTCTGTATCCCCGTCTCTCTCTTCTCTACCCTGCTTGCTCTCTGTCTCTCTCAAAAATAAATAACCATTAAAAAAACACGCAGTAAAGTTTGTCAGGCACTGTTCTAGGCCATGCTCTGGGTACCTGAGACCCTAGAATTCCTGGCCTAAATGGCTCTGCATTTGCTTCCAGGGCCTGCCCTTCCCACAGCATACCCTGCTGCCAGTGAACATATACCAAGCCTGAAGGGTGACTGAAGGTGATCATTTAGGGAGTGGGTCCGTGGGTGGAACTTGGAGATGTGGACGGACTGTTCTCACTCATGTATGCAAAGCTGCCACATTGAGGGACTAGAGGCCAGGACTGAAAAATAAGAGTGGGGAATCCCAGGTCCCTATCTGTATAGTTGCTCTGGGCCTGGGTAGAAAAATAAAGCTCTGTGGTAGAAGTGAATCTTAAGTGAAAACAAAATCGTAAAACCTGAAGCTCATATGTATGCAAAGGAATACAACTGCAACATGAAGATTAAAACACACACACACACACACACACACACACACACACACACACACCCCCACTAGCTCCTATACCCTAAAGCAAATATACACTGTGGAATGAAGGTAAATCAGTTCTATTTCATGACATGTCTGGAATTCTTCTCTTTGTACATAGCTCGTTATGTTACCCCACGTCCCTTCTTTGTCCCCCTTTCTCGCCCCACCTCCAAGTGTATGATTTAGCGGGTTTTGGTGGATGCAAAAGAAACTAGCAAGAGTGCCAGAGAATTCAGAAATTTCTTGTCTTCTGGTTTACTTTTCAGAGCTCTGCTAAATGTGTGCTCAAAACCTATGATGAGGGGTTCCAGGCACACTACAGCAGCCCTACAATAGTTCTGCTGAGTAGGCATCTGTAATGTCATTGCAAAAGAGAGAACAGACTATGAGGGGCAAAGTGCTTTTTCCAAGGCTCCTAGTAAGTGAAGGCACTACATTCGAACCCAGGTCTGTGTTTATTTTATCAAAGTACCTCCTAAATCACATGTATATTTTTGTTGCCTGAATGTGACCTGTTACAGTGTGTAATCACCTTGGGCAAGGTTGGGGGTGGGGCACCGAACACACAGTTCTTGCCAAAGAGTTTGAATGGCTCATATCGACCATGACCAAGAAGAAAGTGATGTTGATTGTGGACCGTGTCTGTGTATGGAAGTTAGAGATGGACATTTTAAAAAATTTTTGTAATATTTGTTTTTGAGAGAGGGACAGACAGAGAGTGAATACAGGAGGGGCAGAGACACAAAATCTGAAGCAGGCTCTAGGCTCTGAGCTGTCAGCACAGAGCCCATTGCAGGGCTCGAACTCATGTACTGCGAAATCATGACCTGAGCTGAAGTCGGCTGCTTAACCAACTGAGGCACCCAGGCGCCCCTGGACATTTTTTTTTTTGGTTATTGCCCATGTAACCTATTGTTGTGAAATACCACAAATAAACTTCCCCATGAAATGTTTTCTTAAGCCTAAAGGGGAAAATAAATAAGTATATCATATATAATCTCTGGAAATTTGTTCCATTTCAAATCCTTCCAAAGTGGAGAAAGCAAAACGTTTGCAGCTTGAAGAGCAGGATCAAGGGGAAGTGTTAGGGGGAAGATTTGAGTTTCTTTTGTCAGTCAGAGCTCTCTGTGCCCATTGCCTTTCTGGCAATCCAGCCCTGGCTTTTACCCAAAGGGCTCCGGAGAGCTGGGCCACAAGTCTGTGGTAAGTGGTCTTCCTAGCTGTCTGTATATGTATTATAGACCATCTACTCTCACTCTCCCTTGAGAGAAAAATGTTTTTCTTAGAATCATTTTTTTAAACTTAGCTTCTCTGTGCCTGTTGCAACTTGGTTATTTGAGGGTGCTCAAACAATAACTTATTTTTAAGAGAGGAGACCAAAACTTACACCAACCTGAGGCCAAGTTGATTTGCCAAATATCTCAATTTATAATAGAGGGAGTTTCATCAGAATTGTTTCCTTTATCGTGTGACATTTTCCTAGGTAGCTTTGCAAGACTTACCCCCCTCCCCCTACACGGAAGCCTGCTGGCATGGAAGGACCTTGGTATAGACCTGGCGGCCTGTGCGGCACAGTGCTTTCAGGGTACGATCATAGAGAGCCTGGCGGCCAATTACAACCCCTTCTGTCTTAGACACTTCTCTAAAATATGCCATTTTATGTACACCTCCCTTAAACAAACAGAAAACAATGTAAGAGCTCAGTTTTAAAAGGTGCAATTCAGAAAAATCTAGGTTGCTGAAAGACAAAAGCAGCAGCCTCATCAGTCTGGTCTGAGGGAGTGAGGATTTTTGTTCCGTTTCGATGTGTACATTTTACAGTGAAGACTATCGGTTGCCTTATTAAGAAAACAACAACAACGTGAATTTTAAGGTAGATCTCGTGGGGGCAACATTAATGATTTAGGGGTGGACCCTATTCTTGGACAGCTCACCATTCATTTGACGATATAAGACAAAAACACAGAATTATTTCGTATTGGGGAAATGATCACAAATGCCATGAGACCAGCTCAGCTAGTTGAACTGTTTGGATGGATCATTGAGGAGCTGTGACTTTGACTTTTGGAAATGAATGCTGGACCTGCAGTGAGGAAGGCTTGAATGACAGGCTGGGCAAGTGCTTCTGGCCTTTAAGGGTAACAGGAAGCCCCTTTAGGTTTGTGAACTCGTTGAATCAGTACGGTGTGGACTGGTAGAACATAGGTTATTTCAGGTGAGGAGAAACTACAAATAAAAATGTAAGGCCTATAATGACCATCTTTACTTAGGCTCACAAGGGGAACACAAAGCTGGTCTGTGTAAACGTCTGTTTTTGTCTCTATCCTGTACCTCCACTGAGCTCCATGGAATTATGGGGGGCCGTGGAGCCACAGAGATCTAAATTCGAACCCGACTCCTTGATGGCTTTGGACCTCTCTGAAACAGAGATAATAAACCATATTTGTGAGTTTGTGGCAGGACTAGAGGGAACAAATGTTGAGGTTGCAGCCTACTGCTGGTACTCATTATTCTGGACTCTGGTTGTGATGAATGACAACATTTTAAATATGTAGTTGTCCATTTCCATGCAAAAAGAATACATGCTCATTGCAGAAAGTAGGAAGCCTTAAAGAAGGAAAATAATCCTATGGTATCAATGATGTTAATATTCTGGTGGGTTTCTTTCCATCTGTTTACTGGAAAGAAACAGGCTTACTGTTGTTTTCTTGAGACTTTACTGCTTCCTGATTTGTTTTGCTGTTTATAAGAGGAAGAACACGAGCTGGACCAGAGAGTTCCTCACTGCCTTTCTCTTCCATCATTGTAGACACAGTCCTGCTTCAGACCTTTACTCTGAGTACTTCTAGGAGTAGGCAGATCCTACCAGCTCTGTTGCTAGATGTCCTCTTTGTCAATCCACCCTCTGACCTCCTAAACACGTGCTGAGGGAATGAAGCCTTCTTGGGCACCTTTGTTCCTGCCTCCAAGTCCTCATTACAAATTATCTAGAGCATTTTCCCTAGACTGTATTGAGAAATACCAGCAGGGATTTGCTGATAATGTTGCTACTCGGAGTGATCGTTAAGTATTGGGAGAGTTATATTCTAAAAGGTTTGAAGGAGGAGTCAGACTATAAGGCTCCTTGTGCAGAATATAACAGTGCTAGTCTAGCAGAGTATGAACTTAAAGATGACAGAATTTCATGCCATTCCCATTGGTGGAGAGGTGGTTGTCATTATTGATTCTAGGATCTGATTTATTTCATCCTAACAGATAAAGAACTCCAAATGGGCTTTCTAAAATATGAGCCATTTAGATGCCCATCTAAAAGTTATTCACCCTTAACCTTATTGGATTAACTGTCCACTTAAATGTCATCTGTGAAACCAAAGATTCTGCTATGTATTTCCCTTACAGGAAAGGTCAGGAAAGAGAGTGTTGTTTTGTTTAATTATTTGCCTGTGACTTCCAAAGTAAGGCATTCCTAGGTTCCCTTGCAATAGAAGTTGAGAAAAAGCAAATTAGAAGAAGAGCTGCTGGCGTCAGGAATGTTGATAGCAGCAAAAAATGACCGCCTGATGACGGCGGAAGAGAGAACCAATATAAGAACTGAAAAACTCAGCAGTTAAGAGTCTTTTAGAGCTTGGGTAAATAGCCTTAGTCTTCATGCACAACAGTTGGCTTTCATATAGAGAAGCATTGTAGGAGAGGATTGAGTATTAATCTAAGTAACTTTTTAGATTGCAGTCTCCATTTTAGTAAAATTAAGGGATCAAGAACATAGGACATAAATTCTTAATAATAAATCCCCTTTAGGTCTTAAGGTTTGATTTGTGATGACTTTTATTTTTTAATGTTTACTTACTTGCTTTTGAGAGAGAGAGAGAGGAAGGCACAGAATCCAAAGCAGGCTGCAGGCTCCAAGTTGTTGGCACAGAGCCGGATGTGGGGCTCGATCTTATGAACCATGAGATCATGACCTGAGCCATGACCTAAGTTGGATGCTTAACCAATTGAGCCACCCAGGCTACCCTGTGATGACTTTTATTAAGCCATAAAGGAATTCATTATTTTTAATATAATTTGTTTGAAAAATTAAGTATGTAAGTTTTAGAATGATTTCCATCCAGGGGTGCCTGGGTGGCTTAGTTGGTTACGTGTCCAGCTTCTGCTCAGGTCACGATTTCGCGGTTCATGGGTTCGAGATCTGGATCCGGCTCTCTGCTGTCAGCGTGGAATAGCAGAAAGCCTGCTTAAGATGTTCTGTCTCTCTCTTGTACTGTCTTGTGATGTCTCTCAAAAATAAATAAACATTAAAAAATAGAATGATTTCTATCCGAATAATCCATTCATACCAGTTCTAGAAAATAAAATATTTTTGTATGTTATTTACGTGGAACCCAACGGTAGCTAATGTTTGGCCCTGATGGGTCAGAAGTGTTTCGTTTGTGTATACTTTGAGTGTCTTCTAGAGAATATCTGATCCAATGCATCCTTTATTTTATAATAAGGGTGTCTTGGTATTTTGGGGCTGCTATAACAAAATACCAGAGGTTGAGTAGCTTATAAATAGCAGAAATTTATCTATCGCACTTCTGGCTGTTGGGTAGTCCATGATCAAGGTGGTAGCGGATTCAGTCTCTAGTACTATCTGGCTCATATATGATGCCTTCTTCCTTGTCCTCATATAATGGGAGAAATGAGGGGCGCCTGGNTAAAAAAAAAATAATGGGAGAAATGAGAGAGCTCTCTGGGGTCTCCTTTATAAAGGTACTAACTAATTCCATTCATGAGGACTCTGCCCTCATGACCTAATCACTTCTCAAAGCCATTATCTCCTGCTTTCATCATCTTGGTTATTAGGATCTCAACATAAAAATTTTGGTGGGACACAAACATTCAGACCATAGAAAATGGAAATAGAGGCTCAGAGATGCTGTGCCTAGCTCTAAGCCACAAAGAAATTTAGCATCAGTGACAAGTTTAGACCAGGTTTTATTGACTACCAGTTCAGGGCTCTTACTACCATAACATATAACATTCTAAGAATGGAATGATGTGGCATTCACATTCACAGGTATTCTAATTGGTCTGTTAATTTATTCATTCACTCATCTTTATTAAACATAGATTTATTACGTGATTACTATGTACCTGGCACATTATAAGTTTAGCCTAAATATTTGCTATGTGTGTGCATGCATGTGCACGCGTGTCCGCACGCACACACAAACACACACACACACCTATTGTGTGTCCCAGAACCTTAGGTTGTACCTTTGGTTTGGACCTTAATCTTTTTCACCTCAGCCCTGAATATGGCCACCTCTAGGACAAACACATTTATGTTTCCCAAGCAAATAGGGGCACCTGGATGGCTAAATTGGTTAAGCGTCTGACTTCGGCTCAGGTCATGATCTCATCGTTTGTGAGTTCCAGCCCTGTATTGGGCTCTGTGCTGACAGCTCTGTGTTGAAGCCCTGGAGCCTGCTTCAGGTTCTGTGTCTCCCTCTCTTTCTGCCCCTTCCCTGCTAGTGCTCTCTTAATAAATACGAGAAAAATGTAAGGTTCCCAACCAAATAAACATTTCTTTTAAGGACTTTCATCCTGGGAGATTCCATAGCCTTTTTCAGTAGTCATTTTTATAAGTATTCATCTTGCTTTCTCTGGGTTCTGCTTTGGTTCAACCCTAGGTCTTTTATACTGTAGTTAAAGATCCTTTCTTAGAGAAGAAAGATGAGATCTCAACAGCCCTCTGAGAATTTTTCTGTCACTCATTTATCCTTTGTTGTTGTTGTTGTTTGTCTAACTCGTGTAATACAAATTATTTTGTTTTTTTTTTCCAATGTAGATATTAATTTATTGGGGCACAAAAGGAGATTAAAGATGATCTAATTCAACTACCCGATTTTGTATATGGTCCCCTGGAACCCAGAGAGAAGAAATGGTTCAAATTACCCAGCAAGTTAGTGGCAGATTTAGCCTTTGGAGCCAGGCCCCCAACCTGTCATCCAAGGTTTTTACTACGGTAGCACATTGGCCCAGAATTCTCTCTTTACGGACAATGCTGGTCTGTTTTACTTTATCACTTACTTCTCCCTCAAGTAGTATAACCCACAGAATTTCTTGCTTACCCATGCCAGTAAATGGTTAATCTCACTGAGCCCAAGGCCCTGGAAACTTCTGGGAAGGAGCCAGGTGAGCAAAGAGAGCAGATAAAGGCACCACCTGCCGATGGGTTAGAACAGCCTGGGGACACAGAGAGAATGTAAACACATTCTGCAAATCTTATTGTCTGACACTGTGCCAGCGTCTTTTGGGTTCTTGTCATGGAAAATATTTCGTCTGAGGTCATTCAATAAGCAAAAAGGGGCATTGAATACCCTTCAGGGTGCCAACTCAGTCCCCCACCTTTTGTCCAAATTAAATAAGCAAGGGACTAACATTTCATGGTTCTGGAAGGCCCGCCTTTCAACAATACAGGCTGTAAGGTAGGGAAAAAGGAGACTTTAAGAAAATATATTGTGTTGTTCGGAACAGCTCTCTCCCTCTGGCGGCCTGCCCTCCTCCCCCGCGCGGCCTCCCTGTTTGCTCACCCGTACTTACAAGCACACGCCCTGAGTTTAGAGCAAGAGTTAATGTCTGTGCTTCCTCATAAATCTCAGTTTGGTGCCTCGAGCTATGTTTTTAATTCTGTGGTGGAGCTTTGAGATTTGAGATGAGTAGAAAGGAGGGGCAGCTGGTGGAGGTAATAATGGAAGCTGCCATTTCTCCTGGAGACTCGCATCCTCCTTCAAGTCTCCTCTCAGGTGGTTTAAAGCCTTCGCTCAGCATCCGTGAGGGCCAGGATGGGAGCAGAGGGGGACGTCATGAGAAAGAACACCTATGTGGTACTGAGGCTCTGTTGGACGATGCAGAAGGATGCTTGGCTTCTTTGTGAAGGAAGCAGAATGTGTGGAATGAGCCAATTCACCGAAACTGGTCGCTGGCTGGCCTAATTTTCTGGTTCCACTAAAAATGGCTTTCCTGTCAAAAAAATGCATTGCCTTACAAAACTTGCTATCGAAGAAAGTTTTTCCTCCATTCAACTTGGAGCTCCTTTTTTTTTCTTTTTTTTTTTGCTGTTGTTCAAATACTTATTTTTTGTGATTGGTCCTTTGGTACTTGGATGATAGTTTCTTCTGTATAAGCCTCATTTCTTCAACATGCCTTTTGCTTTTTGTGGTATAGAAGGCAAATCTATTTGGCTGCTATGATGGTTTAAAGTAGTAATTGGTTAGGCTTCCACCCTGGCAACAACCATATTTGACTCGAATTCTGAATCTGAGTCACTGAGTTGAACCTGTAATTAACAAGACTAAAGGAAGAACTCTGATCTTTGAAAATTCTGGTCCCTCATTTATATATCTATAAAATGAAGGCATTGGAAGCACATCTCTTAAAGGGCCTTCCAACTCAGACAGTCTGGGATCCTAAAAATCCCCAACTGTTTTAAACCCTCTTCTTCCACCGAGTTCTTAGGAATCCTTATGGAGACTCTCCTTTACTTCTAGATCTTTCTAGGAGGTCTTTTGTTTTATCAGAAGTGAAGGGTACATTGATCTTCTTGCTTCTATTACTGTGGGAATGGAGGCCAGATTCAGCTGCTTTCCTTGAGGGTAGAAAATGGGAACAAAATAAATTGTAATAGGTAAACTTCTAATTCTATAATAAGGCCTACAGTTTTCTTTTTCTTTTTTATTTTTTTTTTTAGTGTTTTATTTATTTCTGAGAGAGAGAAACAGTGTGAGCAGGGGAGGGTCAGAGAGAGAGGGAGACAACCGAATCAGAAGCAGGCTCCAGACTCTGAGCCGTCAGCACAGAGCCCAACACGGGACTCAAACCCATGAACTGTGTGATCATGACCTGAGCCAAAGTCAGATGCTTTACTGACTGAGCCACCCAGGTGCCCCAAGGCTTGCAGTCTTCTATTTTTCCCTGTTTGGGGTATGGGAAAGAGGCGATAGTAAAATAGGCCCAGAGATCAGCAGCCCCTGGGCTTCTGGAATTCAGAGACTGAGCCTTACTCATTTCTCTGTGACAGTACACTACACAGAGAATATGCTGATTAAATACTGGAATTGAAGGTAAACATCTTCAATAGACATCGCAGGGCTATCTTAGGGAATCACCAGTGAGGTGATTTAAAAGATGCTTTTTAACCTATTAGAAAGGTTTTACAGAGCTGTGCTGATTCAGTCTGAAGAAAAAAGAGCTATAGGGGTGTTTTAGCTAAATGAAAGTCTCTCTGATGGAATTAAGTAGGAAGTTATATACACTAAAACACTGATAAAGCAGAATCCAGACACATTACATGTTCTGAGGCTCAGAATCAGGTAGAGGAAGATGGATCAATGGGTGAAGAAAAATGTAGAAGATTCCAGCACCTTCTCTGTGCTAGAGATTTGCTTTTCTGGTTTTGTCTATGCAGGGATCATGATATTTCTCCTCCCCTTTGTAATTCTGTTCTACCAGTAGTGTTGACTTATTGATCTGATTAAGCCTGGTCATAGTCTTTATCTAATTTCCTGTTAACTTTATTTATGTCTATCAAAGAAGTTTAAAAGAATGCTGTAATAGTTTAAAAAATTTTAAAATATGAAGTTTCTATCAGTGCAAGTAAGCATTATGAGGCACACTAGGAATTCAACATTTGATAGTTGCTAGTATGCGTTCCAGCATACAAGACACTTTCTCAGGGCGCCTGGGTGGCTCAGTCGGTTGAGTGTCCAGCTTCGGCTCAGGTCATGATCTCACAGTTTGTGGGTTTGAGCCCCGCATCAGGCTCTCTGCTGACAGCTAGCTCCGAGCCTGGAGCCTGCTTCACATTCTGTGTCTCCCTCTCTCTCTGACCCCCCCCCACCCCCCGCCCCACTCACGCTCTGTCTCTCTCTGTCTCAAAAATAAAGTATTAAAAAAAAAGAAAACCATTTTCTCATCCATTATCCTCTTGTTCCTTATGAAATTGTTGTTACCCAAAGATCAGAAAGGTGGTGTGAATGCCCAAAGCCAAGGTTTACACCCAGAGTATGATTTGGAGAAGAAAGCCACCAAGTTGTTCTTTGCTTAATAATTTGGTGTTGGCATTCTTTACCTAGGACTGCACCCCCACTTTGATTAACTTGACCATAGCATTTAGTGAGAAAGATCAGTCTTACCCTGATGAAAAATATATTTTTTGTAATTTCTCTCTTCACTTCCAGGGCTACCTTATTTTCCTACAATCTGATGACTGACAGTGTCGAGCATGTATAAAAATCTACTGTTCCTTTTGAAATTGAGATTTCATTTCTAACCTTTAGTTAAGGACTCTAGGCAAGCTTTTTGCCCACAGATGATGACAGTCTTCTTCGGGCAACTCTTTCAACTCTGTGTCGATGGGAAGTAAGGCTGTGTTGTATAATAGAAGGACCTTCACTTGGAGTGTACTTTGTAATGAGAGTCCAGAATGGTGAAAAGACCCCTAAGTGAAGCCTTAGGAGACCAAGGCTCTCACCAGCTCAGCGTTGTGCATACTGATGCTTTGGGAAAACCCTAGTCCTTCTGTATACCAGTTTTCTCATATCCAGAAAGATGGCACTGGGCTTTAGTGTCCAGGAGCCCTTCTCGCTCTGATGTTGTACAGTTTACAAACACTAAAATGCTGTTCCATCATATGGCGGCTGATCTATGCTTTTACGTGTTTGTGAAGTATCATGGTAGATGCTAAAGTTCCCCAGGGGTGATCGGACAATGCTTCTAAACTACAAAAGCCATAACCCAGAGGCTTCTTTTAGGTCCTGTATGTCCTTGATGAATGTTAGTAGTGTCATGACCACAGCTGTCTACGTCATTTATAGTCACGGAGGTCATGAGATATCACATGGAGACATGCTAAAAAACATGTGGTGAAACAGATTCAGAGAATGAAATGAGCTTGTCCATAGTGACACAACATAAAGTGTCAGAATCAAGACTGTAATTCAAGACTATCTGACATCCTCTTCTTTGCATTTTTCACTTCACTCTGTTACCTTTCATAACATCTTACATGGTGATCCCAAGTAACTAATGAAGCATTTCTGGTCATAAAGGAACCTGTGTTCTCCACAATTGTCCACTAATCGCCACTAATGACATTGGATGGAAGAGGAGACGACAGGTTTTTATAGACTTGTGGTACTGAGGTCTTTGCTGAAAAGACTGTTGCCTTCAGAGAGACTTTTGAGTTATAGATTTATCTTCTAAGGTATCACCATTGGAGCTCATGAGAGAAGGTTGGCTGAACTTGTATATTTAAAAGTATGCTACATCTCTGAGAAATGTCATCGCCATGCTCAAATTGATTGGTTATTTAGAAATAGGGTCCCTCTTGAATTTCATGCGTAAACTTCATTTGAGGCTTCCCTAAGGTAAAAGAATATAAAGTGTACTTATTAGAGAAGCTATCTTGGCAGATTTTCATCACCTTCGGATAAAAGCAAAATTGCACCCAGCACATAAATTGACATATGAAGCAGTAAATGATTCCATTGTGCAAGTTGTTTTAATGGACTAAAGCCAGAATGCTCCATTAACCAGCATGCATAGAATAATCACTGAGCTAAAAGAAAGAAAGAAAAAAGAAGAGAAAAGAAAGGAGGAAAGGAGGGAGGGAGAGAGAGAAAGAGAAAAAAAGAGAAAGGAAGGATGGAAAGGAAGGAAGGAAGAGACAGAGAGAAGAAATGAAACAGAATGAAGAAACATTGGGGGGATGATAAATGTCAGAATAGCAGCTGGGAAGGTGAGAGGTTAGAAAGGGAACCTTAGAGGTATGTACAATATGTTTCTTTTCCTCTTTCTTTTTCTTCTTTGTGGGCCAAGGATTAAGTACAAAAAAGGTTGGGTGTCAGCTTTCAAACATAATGATCAAAAATCTGAGAACTGGGCAGTAGAATGTGCCAGGCTCTTTTCTTACTTCCTTTTGTAAGAAGAATCTCAGAGATCAGCCAACCGGGGAGAGGGGTGGCATATGCATATGTGTGAGATTGTGTTTATACACATCTCTACTTGGATAAACACACAGAAGCCACAATAGCATTCCCAAAGGAATTCTTCCTTAATACAGGAAGTAACAGCTTTGTGAAGGCACCACAATTAAGCTCTGGGTTTTCATTCTAGATCCCAGGATTTAATTTCTAGAAGAAATGAGAGCTCTGTGATGTTCCATGGGACTGTTTAGAATTACAAGCAACTTAGTTTTAAAGCTCATTGAATGCAAAGCACCTGAGCCTGGCTTAACCTCTAGGGATCTCTTTGCTTTCAGAGATGTCTAAAACCACAAACCATAAATTCTGATGGGCACATGTAAAAGAAGAGACCACAGGAATTACAGTTTTGTTATTCAATGTGGCCACGCTCTCCTGCCACGACCTCCCTCCCATCATTCCCAAGCTTCCTCTTGCTTTGCACTTGGGTTTACCAGATGTCCGGGCCCGGACTATACCAGGAAGTGTGGGGAAAAACAGACAGGATTTCTTCACAAGCTTTGATATGTATGTTGCTGCAATTTTGCTGGATAGAATGTATACAGATGATAGAGAATCATGAGATAATAAAAGCTGAGGTCACAGGCATTTTTTGAATTGGTCATTATCCCTCTTAAGGATCATCCATACACTACGATTCTTGAAGTCCCAGGTCTTTTCTCAGTTATTCCTTGCTTAGATTTACAGCTTTGTGGAAAATGAAGCTGCTGTCATTTCTCTCCTCCTTGAAACTGCCAGCTTGACACATCCAGTTCCTGACCCACCGCCTTGACTCTTCCTTTCTCTTTTGGCCCTTACCATCGGAATATTGACATGAGGTCAATATCCATGTTTCCAGCCCTGGCCTCAGTCCTCAGCACCAGAGTCGCATTTCCAACTGGACATTTCCACATAGGATTCTCAACAACATCTTGAAGTCGTCATGTTTAAAATGACATTTATTCTTTTATTCTTACCCCCTGAGTTTCTAGAACACTCAGTCAGTTAGTAGGTAAGCCACTCAACATCACTGTAGAATAGTCTGACTGAGACATTACATGACTTCCCCATCTGTTTCTTTTTGTTTTAATCTAGTACACATAGCTAATCTAAAGGAAACACCTTTCTTGCAGGAGGCAAGGAGAAGGCCTTCGGGTCTTCTGGGGGAGTCTGGAACAGCAGTCCCTCTCATCCCGCTGGAATCCCTGGTCCACTGAGGTGCCTTATGCCACCTTCACTGAGCACCCTATGAAATACACCAGTGAGAAGTTCCTCGAAATTTGTAAGGTAGGCGGTTTGAGCATCATTAAACCAGCTTTGATGGTGAAGCTGTGTGTTTTTAAAATATGTACCATTAAAAAAAAAAGTTAAGATACAACCTGAGTTTATACAGATACAAAATTTAAAAGGTTTATAAGACCTTTTTTTTAGTAAACAATAGGGGTGTTTTATATAAAAAATATAACATTTATATTAGCCATATTATGATGTTTCTACCTTGCTAATTTCTTATAAAAATTATAGTATAATATTATTTAAACAGGGCAATCCTTGCGTCTGTTTTTTGCCATACATCTAAATGTATGGGTATGTATAACTTTCTGTACGTAACTAAATTCTAATGATTTCATTTGGAGAAGGAGTGTGGGTGGGATAGCATGGAATGTGATTTCGGATATGGCTCTTGGTTATGTTTTTCACTTTTCTTTTTGGAGCCTTGGAAGTCTCATCTCTAAAATGACCATAATGAACACTCCCCTTCCTCCTAACTTCATGGGACCACTGTAAGGTTAAATGGGATAACGTGTATATAAAGGCTTCATAAACAGGAAAGCAATTAAGAGTATTTTTATGTCTTTCAATCTCATCTCCTCAGGTAGATGTTATCAGTGGCATGGAAGGTCCTTCTATTTTTTCATCTCCCCTAGGGAAACCTCAGCAGAGCTAGGATACTGGATAGGCAGGAAGTAAAATGGTTGGAGCTGGAAATGCAAAGAAAGATCAAACTTTTTATTTTCAACAGATATACACATAGGAGTGTGCGTATAGGCCTAGAAATTCTTGCCTTCTCGGTCCTTTCCATTTTTACCTTTACATGCTCTCATTCACTTCCCAATATCATCACTCTCTATTCGCTGTAAATTCAAAAGATAGCAACATGTACCTAAAATCTTTCTGTGGTTGGATGGCGCGCGTTGCAGTGGCTGCATGGTTTTAAACACACCTATTCATGCAAGTATGCGTATGTATAAAAATATTGTTAATTGCTATGCCTCCTACTTTAAAAATGATTTGAGGCAGAACCTGACTGGAGGTAAATGACTAAATGAAGGCTTCGTTTCACCTCATGTGTACTGGAAATCGGCTTAACTCCCATCTGCTGTCAGAAAGGACAGTGGTCTTCTCCAGGTTTATGTCAACAACCTCGGGGCTAATGGTCCCCAGGCCAGCCTCTGGCTCCAGGCTGTGGCAGACACTAAACTAGTTCATTGTGTGGATCTGGTGATAGCCCGGTTTCACAGTGCTGCCACCAGAGCTCCAACAGCTGCCGCTAGCCCGACTCTGCCACCCAAAAGCAATAAAAGAGAACAAAATTAAAACCGGGGACAATGAAGTAACACTTACACAGAGGCATTGATCTGAGAGTTGACTGGCTGAGGCCTTCAGCGAGATGCAGTGAGAATTTACATCAGGATAAGTGGCCCACATTTCACATGGAATATCAGCTTTCTCTGTAAAAGACTTTATTAATAATAATGCTCTGTTGCTTTGCTTTATAATCCTCTCTCTACTCCTGGATCCTGTTGTGCTCTTTCGCAAATATTTCCTCCCCCTTCCTCTGACCCCCTCCTCCCCCTCCTCCTCCCTTTCTTTTTAACAGTTTGTTTTATCTGTTTCTGTGTTTCTTTTTTTCTTTCAAACACTTGGTAATACAACTCAAAATGCTTGATAATGTATTTTTTCCAAAGCCATTTCCCACCTTTAAAGGAAGTCTGGTTTTTGCCATTAAAATAACATGTATTTTTGCACTAATAGTAATTGTATCATATTTATAAGGTAAAATAAATACCAACTGCCTTGGTTATTATGCCCACCGCTTCCTGAGCCAAGTCTCCTCTTCCTCATACCTGATGCATTAAGTACTTAGTCCCTGAGTGTCCTTTGCTGGAAGACATTCAGGGTAAGGGATTAAAGAACAAATTCCATTAACTGCAGAGAAATGGCACTGTGTTACTCTTAATTCTTGGTGGTACTTTGTTTTATTCTGATACATATAAATATAATCAAATAATTTTAAAAGGACGAAATGTTGAAAGGGGAATAGACTCATTATTCCCCAAACACTGTGACCGTGCTTAATAGAATGGAGAATTAATTTTGCACAAGCCTTCCTATTAATCAAAGCTAAAAGGAAAACTCACTGTTTATATTGCTCTTGTTGGTGGAAGTCAGAATATCATGCGTGTGTGTGTGTGTGTGTGTGTGTGTGTACTCACGTGCACAAGCGAGGATGTGAGCATAATGAGTGCTTGTTCAGGTGGTTGGTTGGTTTTCAGTCGATAAAACTATTTTGTGGATCTGTTAAGTGTATTTCCTTCATGGATTTCCTCCTACAACTATTTTTCCAAAGCTTTAAAAATTTTTTTTTTCCCTGGCAACAGTCTGGCACTTTTCACTAGCCAAACTATTTCTTATTAAAGGCCACCTGAAGTCCCAACTCTCTAGGAAAACAAGAGATCTCCTCTGTGGTATGAGATGATGAGTACTCTGATCCAATTCTTTGAGTCTTAATTTCTCTTTTGTTGTTGGGTTTTATGTCACAATATTATTTGTGTTTAGGATACTTTCCAAGATTGGTTTTGATTAATACTCAGTTATATTACTGTAAAAGAATAAATAAGAAGAAAGGGAATTCTGTGGGTTTAGAAGTCCTTCTATATGGGTATTTTGGCATAACATAAGATTTTAAAAGGATGATCTAAAACTAGTTTTTCCATTTGCTGTATAAGTGGGGGAAACAGTAGGAAAATACGGGGAAACTGCATAACTAAATCAAATACCTGAAGCAGTTTAACTCAATTTAGCAAATCTATTGTGGCACAGGAAAATAAATCCTGTAGAGGCAGGTTACACATAGTCAAAATTTTCAAGTTATTTACAATCTGATGCCATAACTTATTTTAAAAACTCCAAATTTATTCTTACTCAGAGTCTTTTCTTATAAAGCATCTGTCATCTCTTTATTCAACAAATATTTTCTGATACCTACAAAGTAGAAGTTTATTGTTCATGATAAAAACATTAATGAGACAAAATTCATGTCTTTGTGGAAGGCATTGTTTAATAGAGAAAATAGATAAAAATGCAAAGATTTTAATTTTTTTATTTTAATTTTTTTTACCTTTTTTTATTTCTGAGAGAGAGAAAGAGAGAGAGAGAGAGAGTGAGAGCACGTGAGCAGAGGAGGGTCAGAGAGAGAGGAAGACACAGAATTTGAAACAGGCTCCAGGCTCTGAGCTAGCTGTCAGCACAGAGCCTGACTCAGGGCTGGAACCCATGAACCGTGAGATCAGGACCTGAGCCGAAGTCAGACGCTTAACCGACTGAGCCACTCAGGCGCCCCAAAAAATGCAAAGATTTTTAAATGAGCACTGAATTGACTAGATCAGAAGTTTGGATCAAATGAAAACGCACATGAAGTGCAAGGCGTGTTCTTAGACACAGAGTGATTTAATTTAACTGGAGTTTAATCTTATATACTCTCCTTCATGATCATAAAGGCTCAAATAATAGGTATCAGGGCTTAAGGACAGTAGGAATGGAGGGAAGATAAAGAAATTTTGAGATACTCAAGATATAGAAATGATGGAAGCAGGTAATTTACAGAATAGAGTAGGAGGAGGAGAAAAAGTTGTTGAAGAGAGTGTGGTTTCTGGCTTGGGAAGATGATGATTCCATTAATGTGTTTGGGAAAAAGTAAAAGAAGAGGTTTGGAGGTTCAATTTCGGACATGTTGGTTTGGAGCATGGGATTGAGTTAGTTGTCAGGCAGTTAGAAATTTAGGTCTGAAGCTCAGGAGAGAAAGCTGAGTTGGTGATAGAGGTTTCAGATCAGACACCTTTGGGTCAAAGCTGAGTCATGGGGTTGGTTGGTTGGTCAGGCACGTACCATAGAAAAGAGCATTAATGAACACATTAATTGCGCTCAAAATCAAATTCATATTATCTCCAAGTCTCCTAAACAAATCTAAAAATTACTGTCAAATTTATGCAACACAGTATCAAAATACATTACATTATTTTTCCCTTTTATTCATCTCACTAACTCGATATGCTGGCAAATATGATGGTCAAATGGCCTCTTTCCAGACATTCTTCCTTATCTCTCAGCCTCCCCAACCTGTTCCAATCTGTGTATGCATATACTTTGCATTACTCATATAAAACAGTTATGAAAATAGGAAATAATCATTTTTTGGCATGGACTTTCTTGTTATAAGACATAAAAATACTCTCGTGTAATATTATGTAATCAGACTATATTTATTGATTGCAGTTGCATGTTTTCATGTAATTCAACTAACAAAAACCCTGTGAGATCAAGATAGCTATCTTTATTTTGAAAATGAGGGTACTTAGAGTGATTAAGTGAATTGACTAAGGTATTGCAATAAACCAGCTCTATTTCCACACCCAAATAATTTGTTAATAAGCAGGGAAATGGCCATAAACCTGAAGAAACTCTTTGAGTGTGTGTGTGTGTGTGTGTGTGTGTGTGTGTGTTCATTGATGTGATATATTATACTTCCGACAAAATTCGATTATCCTCAGTTGTTTCCCCCACTTTTTATTTATAATTTGTGGCCTCCTCTCCCCTGTTTTAACCATTGCCTTGCTGGGTTCTTTGCATGTGTGGACTCTTGCTGGGAGGGACTAATGACTGAGCCCAGAGCTGGTGAATAATAGTGAATGGGTCATGAATGCTTTATAACCAAATCAAAAGGATCTACAGACCAACGCTTTTTACTCTTTTCTGGCTTATTTACTCTTTTTATCTAAGCAATTATGAAAGTGAATCAATGTGTTAGCCATCAAATGCAACTCACATCCTTAGCCTCTTAGTTTCCCTTCACATGAACTTGACAAATACTCATTAAATACCCACCTAGCTACATGCTGAGCAATGTGCCAGAAAGCCGGGGTACTGAGAAGAATAAAGCAGATTTTGCCCTCCAGACACTTACAGAGTAAAGGGGGAAGGGGAAAAAATAATTAACAAATTATAATTTACCATGCTAACACTGTCCGTAGAGAGGGATTCACAAGGGTCTATGGGAGCCCAGAAAACGGAACAAGAAAGTCCAAACCAAACAGGTACGATGATATCTGAAGTGAAACTCAAAGTACAGGCGATTTAACCATCAAAGGAGGTGGGAAAATACATTTTAAAGAAGAGAAAGATGCTTGGAACCTGCAAATTTTGAAAGTAGATGAAATGTTGTTGAATACAGAGTAGTTCATCTTAGCTAGAATTTAAAGCATATGTGTGTACGCACGTGTGTTGACAGGGGAGAGTTGGGGGAATGGGCTAGGAGGAAGGTACAAATTAGGATGGATAGGAACTTTCCTTGGAGGAAGAAAGTTTCTGCCTCATCCTTTTTTACCTCTACATTCCTGAACATACCACAATCAAGGTGTCTCCATAAAGATAATTCCAGGTAAAATGTGCCAGGATGGTATAAACATTCTATCCAGCTGTGCGACTTTTCAAGTGGTTTCCAGTACTGGGTATTGGATGGATTTACTCTTTCTCCCAGCACGCTTCATTTCCTATAGAGGGACACAGAAATCTATAGCCTGAAGGCTTGGAAAACCTGCTCCGCTGAGGAATGCACGCCTGTAGGCATGAAACCTGGTCTCTTGACCCAGTGTAAACAGGAAGCACGTTATGGTTGTAATAAGGAAAACTGAGACTCTGGGCAGTGAACTGCTGGCAGACAGCACCTGAAGCAAACCAGGAGTGCAGTCACTCAGCTGGTAAATAATTGCTGTGAAGTCCAGAACATTCAGCACTCTCCCACCTCCCTCTCACAGACCCCCCTCCCCCGCCAACACCACTATACTTTACCCTAACCAGCACACTGCGCCTATGTAATCAGAGTTGTTAAAACTTGACCCTCTGTTTTTGAGACTGGAATAATAGAAGGAGCCAGGGGTGGGTGTATAAAAGCTTTTAGAGGAAAGTATGTGGCTGGTGGCATTCATATCAGATGACACCGCGTTTCTGTCACACAGACTGAGTTCAGGTGCTTGAAATGCTCAAGAGCCAGCTTGGGGACTTGCCTTTCGTCTGGCTTTCCTTTAGTGCACTGCTTGTCACTTTGTCTTCATTGTCCCTCCTTTTAGGGGGCGCACCGAAATGACTAGAAATAAAGTGCATCTGACTCTAATGAGATGCCAAGTCCATTGGGTATGAAGTAGCGTCAACGTTTTCTTTCCAGCACTTAGATTCTGGGGCACGAAAGGAAGCTTCTGATGAGGACTGGAGAAGCACTCAGTAATCTGATCTAAAAGCATTTCTTGATCTATGAAAAGGTAGCCCGGCAATCGAGAGGGTGTTGGCAATGGGAATGAATGCTGAGGCGAATTACGTCTGGGTCTTTAAGAAGTCATAGTTGGATGATGATATTGTCAGTGATTTATTGACAGTATTTTTGATTATTGGTAATAGGCTTCCTTAATGCTCTTACAATCTGACTCCAAATTCCAGCCTCATCTCAATCCACTTCCCCAACTCTTCCTAAAATACACAAATATATGTACCTGCGCACATGAACTTATATACAAACCCTCCATTTATTAAAGTTGGTTTAATCTGTACAGCCACCCTCTGTACTTGATGCTATTAATATTCTTTTTTTGTGTGGAAAAGGAACTATAGAATCCAGAGAGGTTGGATAACTTGCCCACTGTGAGACAGCTACTGAGTGGCATATCTGCAACTTAAGACCTGATCTGTATGATCTCAATACCTACGTTATATCATGCATACTTCCTTTAGTTCAGTGCTTTTCTTTTCTTTTCTTTCTTAATGTTTTATTTATTTCTAGGAGAGAGAGAGAGACAGCATGAGCAGGGAGGGTCAGAGAGAGAGGGAGTCACAGACTCTGAAACAGGCTTCAGGCTCTGAGCTGGCAGTCAGCACAGAGCCCGACGCGGGGCTCGAACCCACGAACCGCGAGATCATGACCTAAGCAAAAGTCAGACGCTTAACCGACTAAGCCACCCAGGCGCCCCTAGTTCAGTGCTTTTCAAGAGCGAATGATTTACCCCTGCCTCTTGCCCCTATGGTAGCATTTGGCAATGTCTCAAGGCATTTCTGGTTCTCACAGGGTGGGGGTACCATTGGTATCTGGTGGGTAGAGGCTAGTGATGCCGCTTAACATCCTAAAATACAGAGGACATTGCCCACTATAGCAAAAAAATTATATGGCACAAAATAACAATAGTCCCAAGGTAGAGAAACTTTGGTTTACTTATATAGACACACAGCCACTCTGGTGAGTATAATTCTTAGAAAACTAGATGAAATATTTAAATCAAGATAAAAGTGAAATGCGATGGAATACAAAATTAATTTTTCCCTGGAGTGTATAGGAAGGCACTGTGTGAGAGAGAGGATTGAGCTTGGTTTGGAAGGATGAACAGGAGAATAGACAATATAGGTCTTTGTGGATTGAGTAGGCCCTACTCATCTTAGGTCAAGTCAGAGCTAGAGGCTGCTAGGCAAGCTTAGTATGGTGATTTAAAAACCAAAGTCTTTAGTAGCAAAAGACTTTTAAAAATAAAATCTTACTTGAAACCCAAATATATAAAATGGTTAAAAATAGAGCAGATCTAATTGATGCGATTTCTGGGACTGGAGCATGTTACCTGCTGGGCCTCCATATCTTCTCCCCAAACCCGCAGGAATATCTGTTCTCCCGACGTCGTTAATAACAGCACTGCCTTTCTTTTCAAGAGAATCCTTGTCTGGATGATACATTCTATGGTCATCCAACCTATGAAGAAATCTAGTGTTCTAAAGAACGTGGTTTGAAAATTATTAAGTATAATTTTTTTCCTAGCCCTTCTTAAAAATAAGGAACATAAATCCTTTTCTAAATATTAGAATTCTACTGTTCATCATAGCAGTATGTTATAGAAAGGAGGGCTTTAACACTTAAGTCAGGACACTGGGGTCCAAGACTTTGCTCAGTTGCTTATAGTTAATAGTCATTGGACAAATCTCTGAAACACTTGGACCTTCAGTTTACCTGTTAGATCCCGTATGCATTGACCTCAATGCTTAGCATCTTGTCCAGGAAAGCTTTCTAACTCCTGCCCTATATCCTATTTTGTTTATACTTTATGAATATTGTTCTTTTTTAAAAATTTTTAAAAAATTTTTAATTTTTTAAATATTTATTTCTGAGAGAGAGAGATGGCATGAACAGGGGAGGGTCAGAGACAGAGGGAGATACAGAATCCAAAACAGGCTCCAGCTCTGAGCTAGCTGTCAGCAGCACAGAGCCTGACACGGGGCTCGAACCCACAAACTGTGAGATCATGACCTGAGCTGAAGTCGGACGCTTAACCGACTGAGCCACTCAGGCACCCCATGAATATTGTTTTTAACTACAGGATCTATAATTATTATTTCGGAATTGTTAACTACACACGTGGTCTTATCTTGTGTGTATTTTCTTATGTTCTAGGCTCATGTATTGAGCTGACCATTAGAAATTACTAAGAGGCTTACTGGTTAGACACCTCAAACCGCATGTCTAGAACAGACCCCATGCTCTCTTCCTTTCACCACTTCCAGTCCTTCTGGCCCAGGCTTTCCCAACCCAGTAATGATACCACTTTCTATCTAGTTTCTCCCACCAAAAATCTAGGTGTTATCTTTGAGTCCTCTGTTCTCTTCATCCCTATATTTACTCATGCCAGCAAGTTCTGTGGCTCTACCTCCAAATAATATTCCTAATTCAACCAGGTATCATGTTCTCCACTTCTCTCCTGGTCCAAGCCACCGTCAGCTTTGGCCCAGACTATTGAAGTGACCTTTAAACTCCTCTTACCTTCCTGCTTCTATTCTTGACCCTAACAGTAAATTCTCCGTATAACCTCCAGGATTATTTAAAACAAAATAAAAAACAAAATAAAAAAACATACATCATTGCACTTACCTTTAAAATCACTTCAACCCAAAGTCCTTAATATGGCCCACAAGATACTCTGGGCCAAAGATTTCATCTCGATCTCTTTCTTTTGATCACTATATTCTAACTATATAGCTTTCCCTCTGTTTTCCTCAGAAGAAAACTCAACAGTGGATACATTTGAAATGGACAAAATCAACCTTTTGATTAATTTAATTATATGGGCAAGAGTTCATTTAATGACAGTTTTTCAGGAAAAAATAGAAAGTACTTTGATATATATATATCAAAGTTATATATATATAACTTTGATATAGGTTCATATTAAAAATATAGAGATAAGAGAAGCAAAGTAAAAGTGTCATCTTGCACCAATTTTTCTTTTGAACTTTTCTCCTTGATTAACCGAAAACTTCAATAATCTTGGGGAACTAATATTTAGGATTTTCTTTCAATCTAGAGTTTAAAGGCTTTTTATTTTGAAATAATTTTAGGCTTACAGGAAAATTGCAAAAAGAGTAAGATTTCCATGTACCTGGCATTCAAATTCTTCTAACAATTTACGTAACTATAGTAGAGTTATCAAAACTTGGAAATTAAACATGGGTACAATAATATTAAATACACCACAGGCCTTATTCAAATTTCACTGTTTTTTTGTTTTGTTTAATTTTGTTTTTCCTAATGACTCTGTCTGTCCCAGGATCTAGTTCAGGATTACATATGACACTGAGTTGTTCTGTCTCTTTATTCTCCTCCAAACTGTGACAGTTTCTCAGTCTTTCTTCTGTTTTCACGATCTTGACACTTCTCATGAATACTGGTCAGTTATTTTGTAGAATGTCTCTCCCTTTGGGTTTGCCTGATGTTTTCTCATGATTAAATTGAGGTCTGCTTTTTTGGAGCAGATATTACAGAAATGATTTACATTGTCACTGCATCATATTATAGGCCTATGATGCCTATGTGTCTTACTACTAGCAGTGTTAACATTCATCACTTGTTTAAGATGGATTTAAGATATATGCTGGATTTCTCTGCAAAGTTAATATTTTTCCCTTTACAATTGGTAAATATCTTGGGAGGGGGATACTTTGATGTTCAACCCATATTTTTTGAAATCATGGTGTCTGAATAGAATTTAACGTATCCTTAGGCATCCAGGGAACTTTTACTTTTAAAAAGCTCATATCAGAGTTAAACAATTGTTTTCTGGAGTCTGTGATTCATATTAAAGAAATTGGCATTCCAAGTATGGAATTGAAAGGAATAGACCTAAGAAAGTTAAAGTCTTGGGGCACATGGGCGGCTCAGTCGGTTAAGTATGACTCTCGATTTTCGCTCACGTCATGATCTTGTGGTTCATGGATTCAAACCCTGCACTGAGCTGTCAGCGCAAAGCCTGCTTGGGATTCTGTCTCCCTCTCTCTCTCTGCCACTCCCCTGCTTGCTCTAGATCTCTCAGAATAAATAAAACTAAACTTGAAAGAAAAATAAGTTAAAGTCTTTTCTGCCTATAAATAATGATAATATTTGTACTTATAAATAATATGCTTTGTAAAATATTTTTGAATAATTCACTTAAATTCATACAACAATCTCAGGAGATTGGTTTTTGCTATCACTATCATCATCATTATTATTTTCCCATTTTCAGATGTATAAACTAAGGCTCAGTGGGATTGCATGGTTTTTCCAAGTTCTAACCATTAGTAACTGATAGGACAAGGAAACGTACCTGGCCCTATGCATCTATGCCAAGCATTTTCCCCCTATACACAGTGACGGCATAGACATGGTTAGAGAACAGCAAGTTTCACATCGTTGGATATGTCCATGTCCAGGGATATAGGGATGTGGCTTCTTGGTGAGGATGTGTCAAGGCAAAAGAACAGATGAGTGGCTGGAATTGGTAAGCTTAAAGTCACTTCTAACCTTGAAATTTCATGATTTTAAAACATAATGATTCAGGGTACCTGGGTGGCGCAGTCGGTTAGGCATCTGACTCTGGCTCAGGTCCAAGTTCAAGCCCCACATCGGGCTCTGTGCTGACAGCTCAGAGCCTGGAGCCTGCTTAGGATTCTGTGTCTCCCCACACAGAGGGGGTGGTCTCTCTCTGACCCTCTTCCTGTTCACACTCTGTGCGTGTGTCTCTCTCTCTCAAAAATGAATAAACATTAAAACATAATGATTCAATACCTCTGTTATTAACTTGTTCTGTCCTTTTTGACTTCCTCTATTTGAAATTGAAGAAAAACCACCTCTTTCTGCTTATTCAATCAGCTAAAGCACTGGTGGAATTAGGTGAAAGGAAGGATGTCCTTCCTTCCAGAGTCCCCAGCCTGTATGACTATAGTTTCTGTCACTCAGCAGCAGCAATGTTTAGATTCTCTTTAAGATCTGCAAGGGGATGCTGGGACTTCAAACGAGTAATAAGAAATATCTTCTGTCTGTCTTTGCTGCTATACACTGAAGCTCAAGCAAAATCCTACTTCTGTGTTAGTTACATTATTTAGCCCCAGTGAAGTGAGTTTATTTATTTTTTAAGTTTATTTATTTATTTTTCTTGAGACAGTGAGTGTTAGTTGGGGAGGGGCGGAGAGAGAGCGAGGGAGAGAGAGTCCCAATCAGGCTCTGTGTTGTCAGTGTGGAGCCTGCTGTGGGGCTCGATATCACAAACTGCAAGGTCATGACCTGACCCAAAATCAAGAGTGAGATGCTTAACTGACTGAGCCATCCAGGTGTCCTCAGAGTTTATTTTTTTAAATTGATGTTTTGATATTATTCAATTAGGTAAATATAACTTTAAAGGAAAGTGGAGAGAGAAATACATCTGTTTATTTTGAAAACCTAGAGATACCGAGGTACTCCAGCAAACTATATTCTTTTCTATCATAGCCACTAATTTTTGTTACTTCTGATAACATCACAGATTTCAGTGCTTTTCAAAAGAACAAACTAAGGCTCAAAACAGGGAAGTGAATTTACAATGCCACACAGGTAGAAAATTACAGGAGTTTCATTTGCATGGTTTCTTTTTTTCTTTTTTTCTCCTTTGGTAGGGTTGTCAACTACCAATATTAGATACATTCTAAATTAAAAATTTTTTTTCTTACTAATAAGGAAACTGAAACTGGAATTTAAAAAGCAGTTAGCCGAAGGGCAATTTGATATAAAAGTAAGAATCCAGGATAAAATCTCTATGGAAAATTGTATTATGGGGAAAGACTACAGGCTTCTCTTTCTTCATTGAAAGATCACTCTTATGTTAGTCCCTTAGAGCAAATAAATATTGGTCTCCTCTTGGATACACAGGAAGAATGATAGACACTTTACAGAGTATGTTTAATAATTTGAATTGGTATTGGAATATACTCTAATAAGAGTCTTAATTTAGATTAGTGAGACAGTTGCCTAGGAAACAGATTTGGATCTCACTGTGAATAAGATTTTATTCATAATGTTCTTTTTTTTACCACACTGCAGAATGTGGAGTGACTGTGGGTAAGTCCTTTACCTTCTGTGAGCCTTGTCTTTCTAATGTGGAAATGGCGAAAACTTCTTCGAGCTACCTAATACATTTATGTTAGAAAGAGATCATGGATATAGAAGAATTTGTTGGAAATACAAGCATATGAGCTTTCCTAATTCATTTCCTTGTTTGTATCTCTGTTTAGAATGCTCCCTGAATTGCCCTCCGCTTAGCCCAATTCATCTTGGCTTGACCAAAAGAAGGAAATTTTTTGCTCAAAAGTTTGGGATAGGCTGACCTAGTAATTTGAATGACTTTGTCAAGAATTCCTCTCTCTCTTCCACCTTTGTTAGCTTCATTCTCAGTCAGGTTCTCACTCTGCGTGGTAAAATGACCTTGAAAACCTCCATGCTTATATTCTGTCAATTTTGCAACAACATTGGTCATGTGCCCATACCGGCACCAATCTCTGTGACCAGAAAAAATGGACTCTGATTGCTTAGGCCTGAGCCATCTGCTAAATAGGCTCTTCTGCAACTATTTAGGCTAACCTGGAAGAGGGTGGTTCTCTAAAGAAATCATGAAGTACTTGTATTGGAAGAAAAATCTCAAATGATCAAAAGGATGCTGGGTTGAAAAAAACAACAGGTGCCAACCAAGCCTTCCCTAATTCTCTTTCACCTGTTGAAACTCTAGGACCCCCCCCACCCCCCACCCCCGCTTTAAGGATCAGCTCATGAGTTTCCTTTTGAAGTCATTTCTGATCCTCTAACTACATATGATTTCTCCCTCTTTTGCATTCCTTTTACCATCTTATTCCTGCTGTTTATTTTCACAAACTTTGTATAATCATGTACAAGTTCATTTCTTAGATTATTAGAATATCACTCCTTTAGATGCAGAGACTTTATCTCACTTGTCTTTCAGTCACCAGCAGCATCTAACAGGCATCTGATTCATAACAGACTATCAGCAAATATTTATTAAACTGACTTCTACATGCTGTACAAATTATGAAGGATGGAAAACCAAGAAGATGAGGCAGATAATTTCATTATGTACATAGTTTATTGACTGATTAATTTATTAAAAGACTAACAGAAGCAGTGTTGACAATTCTGAGAAATGACATCTATGTGAGCAAGTAAGAAGAGCTGCAGCCCCAGGAGAGTGGTCAGCTTTTGTGAGGACTGGCTAGGGAGGAAGTATGTCTGGACCTACTCTGCATTTACTAACTCTGTGCCTTCTTTTCCTCTTCAGTTGTCTGGGTTCACGTCTAAACTTGTTCCAGCTATCCAGAATGCCCACAAGAATTCCACTGGATCTGGAAGAGGAAAGGGACTGATGGTGCTAACCGAACCCATTTTGATTGAAACCTACACGGGGCTGATGTCATTCATTGGAAACCGCAACAAACTCGGCTATTCCCTTGCCCGTGGGAGTATTGGTTTTTGAGACTCTTTCTGGCGTTCTTACGTCTGTCATCCGTCAGTCTACCTTCATTGAAGATTCTGTTTCAGACCACCATATTTTTGGACTGAAACAATTAGTTCCTTTTAAATACTATTGCATGATATTGAATCCTTAGTATCTTAGGTAATCTATAAGCTTGATTAGACTGACACACTTCAGACCTCATATAAGATCAATCAGATTTCCTAACCAGAAAATAAATTCTCTTAAGCTCATAAAATAATATTATCAATGAAAACCTGATCATAAACTGAGGGCAGACCCTCTGGGTTCTTGGTCCTCTGTCCTCTAAATGTGGGAGTTTTATGGATCTTGATCTTAAGTCGTTTGATTCTGATCTTCTCCTTCTTTGGGGCTGACTGTATTATTTTAGCTGGTCTTTTTTATGAGGATGGCTTCTAAATCCACATTTCCATCCCTGTTACTTCTTCAAGATTAAGTTTTATATTTCTGTCTGCTGATCATATATATGATTCAATGGCCACTCACATTCATCATCTTCAAAATCCTGGGTTTCTCTGTAGCATTTTTATGGTCCCAGTCATCATTCCTGAAGTCCATCAGTTTTGATATATCTAAATTCCTTGCCAAATAATTGCATACGGTATCTTTCTTAGCCTGCTTGGGCTGCTGTTACCAACTACCACAGACTGGGTGGCTTATAAACAACAGAAATTCATCCCTCACAGTTCGGGAGGCTTGAATGCAGAATTCAGGGCCCCGATCTGGTCAGGTGAGGGCGCTCTTCCCGGGTTGCAGACTTCTTGTTATACCCTCACACAGTAAAGGGGCAAGTGGGTTCTCTTGTGCTTCTTTTATAAGAACATTAGTCTTATTCATGAGGGCCCTGCTTTTCATCACCTAATCATCTCCCAGAGGTGGTCAGAGGCCCTGCCTTTTAATACCATCACATCCAGCTTCAGGATTTCGGCATATGAACGTTGGAGGACACAAACTGTCAGACCATGGCAGTACCAACTCTATGTGTGGCTTAGCATTGTACCCCAGTGCCCCAAACTTAAAGTTTATTCTTCTTTAAAACTTGTTCATGAACTTCTCCTTTCCATTTCCGCAGGTATATATTATCCAATCAAGTCTTTAATTCTGTTCACCTGTATGATTGTCATTGCCTTTTACTTGGAATCTTTGATCCAAGGCTGACACTACTGT
The DNA here is from genome assembly GCF_008692635.1 of Crocuta crocuta. Taxonomy (NCBI): domain Eukaryota; kingdom Metazoa; phylum Chordata; class Mammalia; order Carnivora; family Hyaenidae; genus Crocuta; species Crocuta crocuta. The sequence continues at coordinate 12,906,364 of NW_027528417.1, read as the reverse complement.
CATCTATCTTGCATTTGGTTACTAGATTTCTTTCTTTTTTCTTTTTTTTTTTTTTTTTAATATTTTTTTATTTATTTCNCAGGCTCCAGGCTCTGTTCTGGCAGTCAGCACAGAGCCCGACGCTGGGCTCGAACCCACGAACCGCGAGATCGTGACCTAAGCGAAAGTCGGGCGCTTAACCGACTAAGCCACCCAGGCGCCCCGGTTACTAGATTTCTAAAGCATGGTTTCTGTTAGTTCCTGCTCAAGAACTTTTAATGGCTTACTTCATTTTTCAGTTTTTTGTTCAAGCATTTATTTCATTTTCTTTTCCAATAGCATTTTCTTTTCCCTTTCCTTCTATTGAAATTTGTTTTCAGTGTTGGAACACAACTCAAGAGATTATCTCATCTGTTCTCATCTCTCCCAGTTTCTTTTCTCTTTCAGTTTTTCAGTTTTCTTTTTTTATTCATTTCGAAGACAAGTTTTGAATGATCAACATCATAAATATTATAATAATCAGCTTTTTAAGCCCGTCNTTTTTTTTTTTTTTTTTTTTTTGTGGAGGAGGGGTTGTGCAGAGTGTTTTTAAAGTCTTCTCTTCTAAAAACTTGCTTCCTCAGTTTTCAAAGATTTGTCCTCTGATTCATTCACAGCCACCAATTTGATGCAAGCATTCAAAACCCACACCTTGAATAACCCTCATTTTATTTCGTCTTTGTCTTTGTTTACTTCCATTAGTATTTCTCTCTCTCTCCCTCTTTCCCCTTCCCAATCCCCCCTCCCCATTGATGGCAAATATTGTTACAGTCCCCAAGGCAGGGAACTTCTATTCAGACTTTAAAAGGAAATGTTGAAATCCTTAGCTGCCCTGTCAACAGTAGTGGAATGAAAAGTCGTTGGATTGTTTTGGCAATGGTTCTGAAGCAGGCATAATTGGCAAATTATTATAACACCGCTGCCCGAAAATCCCTCTTTGCCTCAAGATAGTGGCATTTGTTGGCAGAAGCCTCTGAAATGTCCAGCACATTCTTTTTTTCATTGCCATTTAAGGATCACCCTGACAATAGACTTCTTTCTGCACATTTGCCCCCCTTGTAACTGAGGACACTCTGTTCCCAAGTGATTCTTTGAAGGACACAATACAGCATCACCAGTGCAGAAGATGAGAGGAGGGAGACGTCTCTCAGCCCTGAGGTCCAGCTTCTAACAATAGGCTAAGCATTTAATAACACCAAAGCTGTTTAATATGGAGAAGAATGAACTCAGAGATGGCAAGGGAATGCTTTTCACATTTCACAAAGACGGTCTAGTGGGATATCCGAGAAACTGATACATAGGGCCTTGATAGCAGGTTATGACCAGAGAGTGAGAAGATTTAGGCATTTGGAAGGTAGTTCAAGATAAGAGAGAACTTCTTAATATGAAGGAATGTCAAAATGGAATGGATTGCTCCTTGGAATAGTGAGTCCTCCATCCCTTGATGTGTTCAAGTCAGGACTAGGTAAAGTGGATATTGTGTATGGGATTGATAGATGGGTGATTGATATAGTACTTTAAGGCTAGAGACCATATGATTCTCCAAATAACTGCTGCTAATGGTTAGATAAATCAGTTTGTTTTTTGTTTTGGAAAGAATTGAATCAGCCATATGAGACTCTAGAAGATTCTTACCTTTCCCAAGATTTAATTTGCTCCTCTGTAAAATGGAGACAATGATATCTTTTCTTCCCACTTCATAAAGATCTTGTGAGAAGATCTCAATGAAATGAGATGAAATTATTGTATTAAAGAAAAAGCATTGAGTACCTGCCTGTAGAGTGATCTGACTTGGAATCAGAAAGTAGGACAACATCTAAGGGAACTGTATTTAGCTACCTCTAGGAATTTTTCCTTGGTCACTATGGACCTACTGCCCACCATTCTCACATTTGACACTTGATGTTCTCACTTGGGTTGTAAGCTCAACAGGACATACAAACTACACACAAGGGTACCTAATATATGCCTCGCCTGGTCATTCAGACTGGCATCTGAGCTACGCCAATAATAAAGTTTCCAAAAGGAACATCATAGGTTTGATTGGGAATTAGATTATTTACAAGAGGCATGAAGTACTGGGCATACCATCATAGAAATGTCATGGTTGGCCATCCGCTTTATCTGATCTTTATCTCATTCAGGAAACCCCACTAGAAAATACCCAATATGTCAAACTTCTTGAGCTTCTTTATTGACAGATTGCTCAGTGTCTCCTGATACATCTTGGGCAGTTCTGATGGTTAGAATTCTCCTTATGTTGATTTAGACTCGGCAACATCCTTTCAGTAAAAGAAAACAAAATATACTGGAGTGGGTTGAGCCTGCCTTTTCACACCAGGATGTGGGATATTGGATACAGAGGCAAGGTTGGTGAATTCTCTCATGGTTCCAAGGGGAGCTGTAAAGAACTGCTAAGCCTGACCTTCAAGTGGGCCTCTTTGGAAGCCTGACCTTTGACCATTCTCTGAGGCAGAAAAGAGAAACCAGTATGTGTGATTTGGATCTTTTGCCTTGAGACATGGTCTCTCAGTCCCCTTGCTGAAGCATTACTAAGAAAGCCGATTTACAGAGCCCGGGGGCTAAGGAAGCATAGAAACCGACCAATCCAATGCTTTCATTTCACAGAACATGAAGCAAAGGCCTGGAAACTGGAAAGAATTGTTTAAAAAGCAGATGGTGGGTTTTTGGCACTGGGATTCAACTCTAAAGCTTCTAATTCCCCGTTTCTGGCCCACTGCTCTTTGCATGTATCTCTATTCCCAGGAAAGGCGTATCATCTAAATCAGGGCATCATAGTCTCTGGGTTAGTGCTGAAGTGAGAAAACAATAGGTCACCGTTGTTTAGGGGGAATTTCCAGAAATTACCTGTCTTTTCTTAAAGGCTAAGGTCACTCCTAGAACTCTCTGATTTCCTATCTGATCACAAAGCCCAAACAAAGCTGCGGAAGCAGGCAGAGCCAGCAGATATTTTGTAAGGCAGCTTTACCTCTGCCTGGCATTTTGTGGGGCAGGAGAGGGGAGGGCAAAAGTATTAAATTTAGGCTTAAAAGCTCCTCAAAAATTCTTTACACACAAGAGACCAAGTTGGAGAAAAGAAGATGACTCATGCCAAGGGGAAGAAAGAGAGACTAATGCCTGTGGTTTTCAAAGGTTAACAACAAAAAAAGCCCAAGTATTTGCACAGGGATGAATGCTAATTGGCTCCTGGCCAACAATTATACAAGGGCTTGTGCCCACATCCTGTAGCTGTGGTTTAGGGACGCTGCTCATGAGTGACTTCTTATGCTTAGTGGCAGGAAACTTTAGTCACTGATGTGTAAACTCCCCTTTGGTCTGCACCTCCCACAACGTGCTCCTAAGGCAGTTAGGGGGCTAGGCCTACAGATTACCTTGCAGATATCGGCTCCTCAGAGGCTAGGGAAGAACTCCTTTTGAGGCCTTGGAAATGACTGAGACTTGATCAATACATACCTTATTTCACTCGATTGTAGCAACCCCTTAGAATAAGACTGCAACCAAAGGGAAGGATTATGATATCTTCTACTAACCTCTCGCTTTAGCTTCAAATCCCAAAACCAAAAAAANACCCAAAAAAAAAAAAAAAAAAAAAAAAAAAAAAAAAAAAAAAATGCATGAGCTAGATTTCATTTCAGAGCTGCAACCAGCAGTGGGAAATGTGAGAGGCATTGTCGTGAGGTTGCTCCTGAGAGTAGGTCTTGTATCTGATGGGCTATTTTCTACTTAGTCTTAAAAGTTCTTAGCAGATATCTTACAAGTCTCCTTGGTGAAGCCAAATCGAATTCGTGAAGAATTGCTCAAGAAGCAAGTGGTGAATTAGATCCTACAGTTTCCAACTTCCTATTCCTGGTCCACTGTTTTTTTTTTTTTTTTTTTTTCCCATATTTTTTTCCATATACCTACATTCCCAGGGAAAGGCATGACATCTAAATCAGCGTATCATAGTTGGGAGGGTGGGGGTGGGCGGATACATTGAAGTGATGAAATAATCACTTCAACGTAATTAACTCTTGTGTTTTTAAGTAGGTCGGAAGGGTCAGGATGCTTCATTATGGATAAAGAATATGTCAAGATCAAGTTCTCTGAAACGACCCCTTTTGTCTCACATCCTGTTGAAAATGCTTCTAGCATGCTTCTCAGAAAGTCCTTTTCTTTCCTTTTACATTCCCTGCTCACTCTTTATGGCCTCATTGGAGCTGAGATTGGAAGGAACCTTAAGCATCATCTACTTTAGCCTCCTACCTATTGAATGAATGCCCTCAACCAGAAGATGCATAGTAGCTGCAGACCAAGCTTCTGCAAAAATATTTCCAGGACAGAGAATCCCTGACTTTGTACAGCCGCTAATTCTACTGCTAAGAAACTGCACCCATTGGAAAGTTTTTCTGAATATTGCACCCAAATCTTCCTCTCTAGAAATTTATCTATTTAGGGGCACCTGGGTGGCTCAGTNCTAATCCTCAATCTTCCTCATAAGTTACTCAAAATAAATCAATTTTGTATTCCATGTGGTCACACTTAAAATAAAGACAGCTAACTGGTACCCTCCTAAAGAAATAGTTCTAGTTTTTTTGACACAAAACCTCCAATTCCTATAACCATTCTTTATGTGATGAGTTATATAAGAGCCTTTATTGCCCTTTCCTCTTGTTTGTGGTATTCTGTTTGGTTAACAGTTCATTGAAAATATTGTATTCAACATTGGCCCCGCAATTCAAAGATAGCCTGACCAGTGCAGATTAGAATGTGGTTTTTCTTCATTTGCCAACATATTACTACTAATGAACTTTGCATTTTCTGCATCATACTATGTGTTTACACGAAACCTGTCAATTTCATACTGTATATAACACACTTTTAAATTTAGTAATCATTGCTTTTCCTTTTTAGCTTTTAAATTTATTTATTAATTTAGTTGTTAAAGTATGTGTTTTATCCTAAGTCAGTGACAAATTTCCTGGTAACCAACATTATTTTTAAGTGGGATTATTTTTTTCTGTCTTCAATCTAGAGGACACAGTGAGCATGGCTACCATGATGGGCAGCTAAGCCAAAGCAGTAGTCAGAATGATTTAATACACAGGTGTCCTTGGTGTTGGTTAGTTGTTTTGTCCCTAGAGTAAAAATAGACAGGCAGTCCACTCAAGTCTTAGTTGATCTGTATAACCAGAACAGAAGTGAATGGAAGTGTGACTTGAATCTGTACCTTTCATCCCAGGATACCATTATCCTCCCTGAATTCAAATTGCCCAGTTCAATGGCAACAACACCCATGGTCATTTCTGGCCTACAGAGAATGGCCACAATGGAGCCATGTCCTCAGCATGTCGAGATTCCCCTCACAAATGTATTTCTCACAGCTTTGGTGAAGAAAATGTCTCGGGACCTTCAGAGGGAACATAGAGGGGAGGTGGGATCCTATATATAATAGTCCACTTTAGCCTTTAGATGCTTTCCTTGAGCGTTTCAACTTCATTCAGTATATACCTCCTTTGGCTCCATGTTGTATACAATTAACCAAGCAAATGGATTGAGCCATTTTTAGTGGCTCTTATACATTGAATTATACATTGAATTGTGGCCTTCGTGCGCTGTAACCAATAAATTTTGTCTGCTCCAATATTATATTTTACTCTGCTCTCAAATCCTTAGCATTAGTTCCCATTTATGTTCTTCAGGATTTTTCTGTTGTTGTTGGTATGAAGTAGTGAAACCTCACAATTATTTGGGGGTATATTTTACCTACTCATGAATCATACATTTTTTACTTACCTGTCAGAAACTTAATGTGGTTAGAAGTCTTCAAACAGGGAGAATGGATTATTGTACACTTTAATCAAGTGTTGACGCCAGCTATACTTTGAATCCAGATGTGTGGAGGTTTCTTCTTCTCCTCCTCCTCCATCTTCTTATTTTTTTCTTTTTTGGGTTGAGCAGAACAATACATTCCTTGATACGTGGTATGCTGCTTTTGTTTTTTCTTTTTACCTATTATTAAAGATCATCAGAGGCAGTTTGCTTTCAGCTGTTGATACTATCAGTATGCTCAGGATTATATCAACCTTCCAAACCTATTTCATATTCTGGTCAAAGGGAAACTGGTCACCTCTCTCTTCCCTAAGTTATCACACTGGTATGTTTCACTGATGATATCATACTGATTTAACCAGATGAACAAGAAATAGAAACTATTCTAATAACTGTGTGCCACATATGTGGAAATATATCCCCTCCAAATTTTGTGACCAAAAAAAGTCACACTGGTGAATTTTCCAGACGATCAGTGGTCTGGGACGTGTTAAGATACAGGTCCAAGGGCAAATTGCAAATTTTTACCCTCCTTTTACAAAGAAAGAGCCACAGGTCTAAAGGGGTTCTTTAGATTTTGGAGGCAACATATACCTCATTTGGGTCTGCTGCTTGAACCCGTTGCACATCGAGTGCAAAAGGTTGCTAGTTTTGAGTGGGGCACAGAATAGGACAAGGATCTGGAACAGGCCCAGGCTGCAGTGTTTTATCATTTGGGTTCTACACTCAGGTGATCTGGTGTTGCTTGAAGTATCTGTGGCAGACTGAGATCCTGTGTGGAACCTTCGGCCAGCCTCTGTAGATGAATCACTGAATAGACCTTAGGATTTTGAGCTAAGATATTCCATTCTCTTAGATAGCAATTTTCCTTTCAAATTGCTACTGGGTATTAGTAGAGACTGAACACTTGACCATAGCCTACCAAGTTGCAGCACAGCCTCAGCTGCCCATAATTAACTTGATGTCATCTGACCTAAGTCAAAAATGTGGGCGTGTGCAGCAGCACTCTGTATTGATTGGAGGTGCCATGTACATGGTATATCCCAAGGGGGTCCTGAAGTCACATGTAAGCTGCGTGAGGAAGTGTCCCTGAAAACCACGATCCCTATTCCAACTACATTTTCTTGTATTTCTCAACCCCACACCGATGGCTTCATGAAGAGTTCCCTATAACCAATGGGTCAGGGGAAATTTTTTGAACCTGATTTACAGATGGTTTTGTATGATATGCTTCACCAGCTGAGAGTGTTCAGTTGTGGCATCTACTCCATTGGTGATCTTGAAAGACAGTGGTGAGAAAAAGTCCTCAGGGTGAGCAGAATAAATCAAATGCCATTTTCATGTCCTACGTCAGGACTACTTTCCATTTTACAAATGAGGAAACTGAGACCAGGAATAATGGTATGATCCAGTTACTGCCACACACACCTCACACAGCCACCACAGCTTATTAATGGCAGAGACACGATGACACTTCTTCCATTCTGCCCATCTCAGGTCGGATTCATTTTATATAATATAAACCATTTCGTATTTTAAACAAAAGGCTTTTAATAAAGGGAATTAAGTACTTAGAGCATTGTTAGAAAGTGAGAGGGCACAAGCCCTAGACTGAAACTCTAGAAGTGATTCCCAGAACGACACGGCAAAATTGGTTCACCGAAGGATTAGTTATGTCTGACATATATATATAGGAAGCTAAGCAATTAGGAAGTTTCTATCCCAACAACAGGCCCCAGGATCACCTCTTAGCTACAATCTAATGATCAGGAGCTTCCATTAGAACTGCTGGCTCCAGAGCTATATTGGCATCTTTTCAGTCTGCACCAGAAAAGTAAATGTGACACTTTCTTCCCCCTTCCTCCTCATTTATCCTGAAGGAGGACACAGGAAAGATATTCCATTTCTGCTTCTTAATAGTAATCACAATAATTTATTCAGTGTTTATGGGTACCAGGAAGTGTGCTAAGGTCTTTGCATACACTGTATGAATGAATATGTCAAGAATATATTAGTTTACAACCTCCATCTTGAAATGAAGAAAGCCAAGTACAAAGAGGCAAAGAAACATGTCCAGGATTCTGCATTTGTAGGTAGAAGGCCTGGATTAAATTGAAGTTAATCACACTGAGAAATCTAGCTACAAAGGAATTTGAGACCAATATTTAGCTTTCTAACTTCTCCAGCACAAAATGCCCACTAGAACAAGGTTAGTTGTTGAACTGACCATCCTACTGGATCCTCACTTCTATTAAACATTGCCACTAGACTGCTTTCTTGTCTGATACACTGGAGTCCTTGAAGGTATCCCGATTTCTCCTTTAACGTAGGCTTTTAAATATTATGTAATCAGTAAATATGTTTTTATGCTACTGATGCCATAGGCATCTTGGGTTCAACCCATCTCAGTAGCATGTGTTTAAGCTTCTGTGAAACCACTGCCTTTTTGTGATCTGGTTTTACAGAGCAGTTGCCCAACTTAGGCTTTCTCCCTGACTTTAGAAAGAAACAGTGTATTGATTTTAGAAAAACCCATTTAATGCTCCAGATTTTGTTGTGGTTACATCAAGAACGCATAGCAGTACTCAGAATGTGTCATAGATATGGAAAGTGAGAAACGGCATTTTGCTGGGGTTAAAAAAAATTCTAAGACCAGCTGAGTGATGCCTGGAGGGCCAGTCAGGAGCTTTTTGGTTTTAGAACAGAGCTCAATTAGTAGAAGTGTAGACCACACCTAGAATAAGCAGACCATGATGACCTGGTAGATACTGTAGCTGGAAGAGGTGTATGAAGAAGTGATGAGCAGAGGCTCTCCCAGACTGCCCTCGGTTTCAGGGAAAGTGATCTGCAAGCAGTGGATACCAGCAATCTGATTCTAATGACTTCTCAGATGATGGTTCCAAACAGGTAACGAATGTAGAAAGTAAAAGTGACTTTCATGAAAAATACAATGTGTCCAGATTTGGGTAAGTTGAGTATGAAGGGCTATGGGACATCAAGTGAAAATACTCCTGTCTTACCATCAGGTGCATGCTGAAGGCATGTTGCTCAGGAGAGAGGATCTTTGCCTAGCAATAAAAATCAAGGAGTCACCAAGAATGACTTTTAAGGCCCTTAAAACCTTACCTGTGGATGAGATTGCTTAGAGTGAGGATGTAGCTTTCTGTAATAATGGAATTTTCATAATTCTATGCTCACACAGTAGCCGTGAGCCATATGATGCGGCAGATGAGACTTAGAAATCGAAATTTTTATTTTATTTTAATTAATTAAATTCCATTTAGCCACCTGTGCCTAAAGGCTATTCTTTTGAACAACATGTATAGAATGAAGAACAGAAATGACTGAAAATGAAACCCTTAATGACATAAATGTTGACTATCTGAGGTTATCCTGTTGTCACCAAGGACAAACAAGAACACAGACCTTTTTGGGCTATTTTTTTCTTCCATATTTTATCAAATGTTAAAGAAAATCAAATGATACAGAAGAGCTTCTGTTGGAAACCAGCAGCTTCCCGACTCATTTCCAACTTCCAACTTAAAGGCACTTTATTTTTAGAGCCTTTCTGGTTCTGCTGGTAGTTACCTTGAGAACTCTGACAATATGTTTATATTTCTATGAATTGATTTATCAACACAGATATTATCTCTTGACTTCCCTCTATGGAAGAACCCAACTTAATTCACACACACTACTTCACATCCCCTTTTCCTCCTTAAGTGCTTGCTATTTTCACCCTTCCTTTGATTGTATTTCTTTCTTTTTTTTGTTTTTTAATATTTTTATTTATTTCTAGGAGAGAGAGAGAGAGAGACAGCATGAGCAGGGGAGGGTCAGAGAGAGAGGGAGACACAGACTCTGAAATAGGCTCCAGGCTCTGAGCTGGCAGTCAGCACAGAGCCCGATGCGGGGCTCGAACCCACGAACCTCGAGATCATGACCTAAGCGAAAGTCGGACGCTTAACCGACTAAGCCACCCAGGCGCCCCTGATTATATTTCTTATTTAAATGATATGTGTTTACTTTGATTTCTCTATCAACTTTAGTTTCTATCTCATCTCTGCTCTGTGACAACCAAGATGTTGGTGAGACAGCCTTAGCTTTTCTTGGACAACTCTTATTTTTTGCCTTTTGTCAAATACATGTTTGCTTTTACGTTATCCATTAATATTCTGTTCTGGAGTTATATTAAATGTCACCCCCATCGGTATACTTAGTAATTCTGTGGAAAGTGGAAGGAGGGATGTGAGACAAAATTACCTGCTCTTTAACTTTAGTTCTCCATCTTTTTTGGTACAAAAATAACAACTCATTATTTATATGTCTTCAAATTTGTCATAGATTTTATTTTTGTGATTCTCTCACAGGCCCATAAATTATTAATATCCTTGTTTTGCAGAGAAACAAATCAAAGTGGTAATAAATACAGTGACATGATGAAAATCATGTAACTGTGAAGTAGGTACATTGAGAATCAATCATGTTTTCTGATGAGATATTAACTCACAAATCTGTTCTCATTAAGGTTTTCTAACCATTCGAGTTTTCGAAAAGTTTATGGGTTGGGTTTCTTGCTTCAGGTTGACAATCCATGGTTCATGTTGGAGCAGAGAAATTTGAAGCTTGCATACTGTGATCACAGTTTCTTTTCAAGGAACCATATAAATGCCTCCGGGCATCTGGGTGCTTCGTGAATTCAAGTTGGCAAAGAATGGGCAAAGAATCATCTCACATTAAACATTTACCAAGCACTCATGCGCTAGTGTTGAGATTCAGATATTTCATATTTTATCTTATTTAACCCTCATGCCAAGTATCTTTGTAGAGAATATTTCAGAGATAGAATTGCATAGTTGAAATTTTGATAATTCTTCTCTGTGATTGAGTCTTCTCTTTCTGTAAAATGGGCTAGAATAACTTCTCTCCCAGACATATTTCACAAATATGCCCATTTGGAAGATGAATTGAATTTGGTTAAATCAAGTGAGATTAAGTGGTTTGGTTGCTTGGGAGATTGGCAATATACAAATAGAACACTGGTGAGTAATAATGAAGTGTTTATAAGGCACTGTTACCAGCAATGGAATTGACATAGATTGACACTGGGAGACTTTTCCTGTGCACAGAGTAAAATGCTCTGAACACCCTTCCAAACTGTCCAATTCCCATGAGAATAGTGCTAGAGTGATTGCACAGTAAATATAGGTTTCGGACCCACAAACCCCACCAAGCACAGGTCCTGTCATTTGGAGTAATCCTATGGTTAATGCAACTTTATTAAACAGGTATTGCAGACAGGGGACGGATCCAAATTTCATTCAGTTTATATGACATAGGGACGCCCTTTAAGAAAACTAATACCATCTTATAATAGAAAATCAGGCACAAAAATGAATATTTTTGAATGACAAAATACATCTCAATCAATTACACAGTTACAATTTACCAATCTGACAAATACTACAAAAATAAAAAATTTAGAAAATAACGCGAATCTTTTATTACTGAACACATCTATCCGTATGTTGTACACTTGAAACTGATATAATATTTTATGTCAATTATACTTCAATTTAAAAACCACACCTTTAATACTTTATTCAAACTCCTTGTTGACTGTATATTGGTTAATTACCTCTTCCTATGACAATATATTTTAAAAATTATTTTTTTGTAAAGAGAATAGATAATTCTATTTTTCTTCAGTTGGTTGAATGTTTTTATAAAATTATCATTTCTAGTTTGGAAAAGTTTCCTATAACTTCATGGTTTATTATCGATATTGAAAAATGTCTATCAAGTTTCTTCCACATGTAAGACATGAGATTTGGAAGAATTCTCACAGGCTTTCTCCTGAATCTATGTGTTTTAAACCGTATTCTGTATTGTCCTCTTGTTTCCTGTCCTAGATACCTTAGGGCTCATTGGTATCACTAGGAACCTGAACTTTGGCCATGCCCTTCTTTTGAATCTTGGTGCTAGTTAGTTGTAGAACTGTTCTTTGAGGCCAGTACTCATCAAGATGAACAATACCTTCACTCTTCGTGAAAGTGACTGGGAACCACATAATTATATATTACTAATGTTATAAATGTTAACCTACCTCACCTTCTCCTTAGCCAGATCTCACAAATGCCTGTGGCCATTCTGCTCCCAACTGGAGGGGAAAGTGATGATGGGGAGGCAGAATTCTGCGTTCTTTTTTTTTTTTTTTTACTTTTTTAAATGTTGCTTGCTTGCTTGCTTGATTTTGAAAGAGACAGAGACATGGAGAGCAAGTAGGGCAGAGAGAGAGGGAGACAGAATCCCAAGCAGGCTCTGCACGTTAGCCCAATATGGGGCTCAAACCCACAAACTGTGAGATCATGACCCGAGCTGAAATCAAAAGTCGGACACTTAACGATCGAGCTACCCAGGTGCCCCTAGAAAGGAGCAGTGTTTTTAACCAATTTCAGTTAAAATATTTTACTTTTGAAAATTGAAAAGAAAAAAGGGAAGGGAAGGGAGAGGAGGGGAGGAGAATGAAGGGAAGGGNGGAAGACAAGGCCCTGGAATACATTGCTAAGATCCCTCTCACAGCGATGGATGGGACCCATAAAAGGAAGTCTTTTGAATTTAATCTTTATTAACTTCACAGTAAAATCCATTCTGACACCAGGATGGTTGAAGAGGTAACAGATTTGCAGTGCAAGGTCTTTTTTTTAATGTTTTATTTATTTCTGAGAGAGAGAGACAGCATGAGCAGGGAAGAGTCAGCGAGGGAGGGAGACACAGAATCTGAAGCAGGCTCCAGACTCTGAGCTGTCAGCACAGAGCCTGACGCGGGGCTTGAACTCACAAACTGTGAGATCATGACCTGAGCCCAAGTCGATGCTCAACCGACTGAGCCACCCAGGCGCCCCTTGCAGTGCAAGGTCTTGACTGTAGTCCTGGGTCTCCTACTGATTCACTGTATGGTCCCTGGACAAGTTATTCACCCTCTGGTCCCTCAGTCATTTCTTTAAAAAAGGAGCGTTTTGATTAGATAACACCCAAAGTTTTCTTCTTCCTCTGACACTGAGCTGCATCAGATAGAACTGGATGCAGCAGCAAAATCCACACCGATGGGGGCTCTCCTGCCTTCTTCATAGGCTCAGCGAACATAGCATCTAGGCTTACATTCAGGAGACAGAAGCAACCCTAGCCATTTCCACTTTGTTCTGAAAACGGCTGCCTTGTTTTTCAAGAATGCAGTCTGACAGCCCTTTTTAAGGAAAAAGGTGTAGTCTTTCAGGGACTCTAGTCCCCTTCGCATCCCAGTGGTCCCCTTGTGAGTCACTAAATGATTGATGAGCCTCTTGTTTCCATGGTGACCGCTTCAGCCCTTCCCCAGCAGCTGGAGAGCTTAACCCAACCCTGACACAGCTTCCTCAGTTGGGCTGGGCATCCACTTAACCAAAGCATTCAGGGCAGGACTTGACAGCTCTGCACTTTGGGCCTCGGAAGGGATTCCAGAAGGGAGAAGGGTGGGAGCATGGTGAAACCGCTCATCTGTGCTCTCATTTTTTCCATGGGTTAAGATCTTCAGGGGTATGTACTAGCTAGAAAGGAACGTTAATGGCAGAGAGGTCTCCAGAGGCTCTCGATTGCTGAATGAAACATTTCTTGGTAGGTGGGGCTGTCCAGTGAGACTCCCTATACCCTCTGCTTCTGACCTTCATAGAGTAGTCTTCTATCTTTCCTGGTCCGTTGGGCTAAATTTGCTGCATCTCGATCTCAGTCAAGCTCACCTCTTTGCCATCATTTGACTCTTTGATGGTTTTGGGGTTTGACCCCCTCTAGATGCCTTTTCCTCACCTCTGTCAAAATAAACCCAAGAGCCATCTGCTTGAATGAAGAATCGTGCCTAAAAGTTAACAGACGGTCACAGCTGTGTTAGAGGATTCAGGCGTGAGTACATTCTAAAATAGAATTCTGCCACAGAGGGCATGGAAACATGCTGTGCTCAACACTGCCAGAGAATGTGGCCCTGAAGCTTGGGTTTTTCACGCCTCAAACTCATTAAACCCCCATCCTGCATTTTCACACATCACGTCCCTCCAGTATCTTTGGCTTCCTTCCTTTAAACAGGGCACCCTTTTTTCATCAGGTAGCTTCAGCCGGTCCTTTCCCAATTTGTTCTTCATATTACCATTAATCCTGAATTTGATGAGTGCCAAGGCTATAGCAGTAGGGAATAGAACGTCTCTATGGAGGCAAGAATTTCCCTAATCATTAGAATTAATGAATTACAGGCATGTAGAGCTGGAGGGGATCCTAGAAAGAATGTAATTCTACTACTGTCCTCCGACCTTTTGGGCAAAAGGAACCAAAGTTCACAGGGTGAGTTTGGATTGTTACCAAGAAAGTGGAAACTGGTTCCTCATTCCGTACTTATTTCTATTAGACCATTTCAAAACTGTTATTTGCAACATCAAGTAATTTTATGAAATATTTAAGACAGGTTTTATAGAAGTAGGTACCTAATGCAATCAACTAGCCAATTGCCTAATCTTTTCCTTGAGTTTTAGGGTAGAGGCTGGTATAGAAGTGCCAAATAAGTCCTCCCCTGATGTACACACACATCATGTTTTCATTATCCAAATCTCCATGTACATCAGCCAGAGTTCACAACTAAATACACTGATACATTCACATATTCATTCAATAAGCCATGTGATTGAACTACTGACTACTGACTGTGTGCAGCTGGTATTTCTGGTACTGAGGGATAGTGGGACCTTGGTGGGGTTCCCAACGCAGAGAGAGCGCCAAGCATGACTTCCTCCTATCTCTGCTCTCTGGGACTCTAGAATGAGGTGGGTCAGGATACCTGTTTTAAAAAGGTAAAGGATTTTTAGGGAAAGAATATAGAATAATTAAACCAGAAACACTCACAGAAGGTTCTTACGGAAGGCAATGTTTGAACTGGTCTTAAAGGATGGGTTAGAATTTTATACATGCGCAACAGTAGAGGAGCAAAAATCCAAGATAGGGAAATAGTGTGGACAGAGCAGGCAGGTGGGGTGGGCATTGAGGGTGTTAGCTCAGTCTGTGGCCAGTTGATGCTTTATCTCTTGGCTGAATGGAAAGAAGGGGGAAGCACAAAGCTCTATACAGAAAGAGGGATTTAATTCTAGGTAAAAATTTTCATATCTGGAAAATAACTAAAAAAGTATGATTTTCATATTTTGAGACTTCCTCATTTTAGCCGTTTCCCTATAAAGAACTCTCAACATTGTCGAGCTTGCCTAGGTTCAAATCCTGGTACTACTACTTGCTAACTCTGCAGCTTTACGCAACTGACTCAATCCTCTCTGATCTTTTTCTTTTCTTTTCTTTTCTTCTTATTTTAAAAAATCTATTACAGTAGGGAATAGAAAGTCTCTGGGGAGTGAAGAATTGCTCTAATTGTTAGAATTAATGGATTATAGTCATGTAGAGCTGGAGGGGATCCTTATCCAAGATGCATGTGAGAATTCAGATGACATAAATCATGAAAATTTCTTGATATAGTACTTGGCACATATTAATATTTAAATTCTTCTGTCTGACCACAGCCTACCAAGGGAGCGTAGACAGGCATGGCTACCTGACTAATTGGATCACTTCTTGAGGCTTGGGTTTAGTTGTTGACACACACAAGAGTCAGTGTAGTTATGTGTAACAGTGACCAACTATCCTGGTTTCTCATGGGCCAAAGTGTTCCTGGGGATAGTTCCAAGCAAATCAGGATGGTTGGTAAACCCACTCCTGTAGTTAAGAGTGGAGGCTCCAGGACCAGACCATCTAGGCTGAAGCCTTAGTTCAGCCATTTGCCATATGCATAACCTTGAGCAAGTTACCCAACACTCTGTGCCTCAGTTTCTTTATCTGTAAAATAAAGCCAAAGATAATAATGCTGACCTCATAAAGTTGTTATGAAGATTGAATAAGTTAATATACATAGTGCTAGCTCTTATTTGTAGTAGAAGATGCCAAGTTCTCTGTCTCTATGCACCAAAGTCTAACTTTCTTAGACTTTTATAAAAGTTTGTGGAAAGGGATTAAATTCATTTCTACCTGTGTCCCTATACACTGTCTTCACAAGGGATTTGAGGTACAATGAGACCCTCCTCTAGATGTCTCTGGCACCCAGGGCTAGCCCTTCTTCACACTTATTACACTTGTTGCTTGGTCTTTCACACCATTCGGTGCAAATGGAAATCTGTCAGAGCATGGGGGTGGGAGGAGAATGCATCTCCTTTCCCAAGTTCTTTTCCCACGTCACCCCACCCTGCAGAGGCAGTGTGGCAAGGTGGAGAGAGCACCTGGTTGGGAGTCAGGACATTATGTTCTGTTACACGTTCAACCTTGGCCTGGTCTTCCCCTGTCAGGATCTCAGTTTCCTAATCCTTTAAATGAGGGTGTTGGGCGGCATGATCCCTAGGGTCCTTTGACTTTGAGTGCAAACACTGCATGGATGCATTCTTTTCTGTTCCTTTCTGTAGTTCAGGAAATGGAGAGGGGAGACACAGACAACAGTCTCCTTGCATTTCCCAACAGTCTCCTTGCAGTCTCCCCGTCCTCAAGAGCAGAATTCTGAAGCCTTACACAAAGGCTAGCAGTCTGTGCCCCCTCTAATTATGGCCCATTAAGGCCCCAGATCCCTCCTGTCTGCAGAATGTGCTATTTAACATTCTCCCTGGCAGTGCCTTAGCCAAGGACGCAAGCCATTGCACTCACTTCTGTTGATGTTTATGTTGAGAAAGTAGATAATCCTCACTGCAGTGACAAGTTGATTGAAGCAAGTAAAAACCGAATAGGGTTTAGAATTCTAATTGCTGACAGATTCATAATGGTTTCTGAGCCTGGTGTCTGCCTGGCTGCCTTGCTGTTGAGAACAAAGTGTGAAGTTAAAGAGTATATTGTTTCTGGTATGAGATTTCTCAACCCCAGAATTGTTTCTTTTTTGAATGGAGGTGTGAGAGAGAAATGTGGCTTTCTAAAAATGTTGAAGCAAAACATCCACAGCACTTAAAATGATGGTGGGGGGGGGAGACAATCAGGTGGAGTTTTCTAGTGAAAAGGTCAGACAGAGATGGGCATGGGGGAGGACATCTGGGTTCTCACCGAATGGTGACACATGGGGCAAGTCACTTAGTATCTCTGACTTGTCTGTTAAATGGGTGTGTTAGATTGAAATAGCTTACAATTTTGTTATTTTACAGTAATTTTCTACTGAGTATTTCTAGGAAAATGATATAAAAGTGGATAAAATCAGAATAGTTTTGACCAAAGGATCCTTAGCCCCCGGAACTAGGAGGGAATGTGTGTTACCCGTTTATATGTATATGTGCATACATAATTGTCTACACCGTAGATTATAAGGATTTACAACAATTTTTCTAATACTGGCTGTCCCTTGGTTGACAAGGAGGGCAGTGAGATTTGGGATTGGGGGGAAAGTATTTCAACTGTATCTGCATAGTTTTATCTATGCAGATAAAATAAAAATGTTTGGAAAAAAATGTGACAAACTATGGACAGTTGTCAAATATGGGTGGTAGGAAGCACAGGTATCACAATAATTAAAGACTTTTTGTACATCTCTAAATTAAATATAAAGTTGCTAAATATTTATTACCCTTTCAAATTCTAATACTTTCAGGGTTTGTCAGACTCTTAAACCTCAACTCTCTGATTCATAAGATAAGAAAGTAGGTCCAGGCTACCTCTAAGAACCTTTGAATCCCTGAATCCCTAGATTCTATTTCTGGTAGGAAAATAACAACAGGATGGCTAATTGACAGGGCCGGCAAAGCCTATTATTTTTGGCCAGTGTGGGGAAGATTGTATTGAGGTCCTCTTGAAAAGAAACATGATGGTTTTGTCTTCCTCCCACTTTCCAGTAATTCTGTATAGATACGTAGTTCCCATTGCTAATTTTAGCATATAACATTTGGCAATTACCTGCAGTATTTCTCTGCCTTTGCAGAAATCACCACTTTGATTAAGAGGAAAGGGGTGGTTATTTGAGAGGAGAAATGGGCTCTTAGAAGGAAGACCTAGGGTTTTGGTCTTGTCTGTGGTCCTCTCTGCCTTGGTGACTTTAAACAATTCACTTTAACCTCTTGGGGCCCTGGTTTCCTCGTCTGTAAAATGAATGACTTGAACCAGGTAATCTTTAAGGTCTTTTCTTTAAAGGGGAAGAAAAGTAAACATCGTCCTTGAGAATAAAACAATTCTGGTAAGAGATTGGAGACAAACAGCAACCAACAGATCAGGAATCCAGCAGGTAGAGTCTAGTGATTGTCATGTTTAGACCAGCTGGGGCCCGTCTAGGTCATCTGGAAGCCAAGGACACTGCCATTCGTTCAGTCCTTTCTCTCCAAACTCTTGTATGTCATCTTCTCTTTAGCACTTGCCAATGACTGACTGCTTTGGTCTTGTACTATGTTGGCTCCTGTATCCTAAATATTATTTTTCTTGATTCTCTGATTATTTACATGGATACATATATGTTTGATGCTGAAAATCTTTTAGGTAGTGGCTGGAATTTTAAAAAAAAGGTTTAACTCCACTTAAAATATAGAATGCTTCTTCCCCAAAATAAGATATAGAATTCTACCATAATTGTTTGTTATATTATTTTGTCTTTTTAAAATCCTACTTTCATATCAATCTGACTCGTTTAGAATCTTCTTTTGAATTTATACTAGTCTTTCTCCAGTAGGATGGTGAGAAGCTTTAGGCACATTACAAGCTAATAAATTGACAGTTTCTAGATTAAAGCAAATGCAGAGACAATGATTAAAGAGCTCCTACACTAGTAAAGTGAATAATAAGCACTCAGAGATTGTCCTTGGATAAAGGCTCCCTGTGGGCATATTTCAAAGTCCATTCAGTGGCCAGGGGTTGGAGAGCTCTTCTAGAAGAAGAACATACCATAAATCACTTGCTCTTCAGATTTTTTTTCTAAGGAAACAGAGACTGAAGCCATGACTCAAGCTTGCCAAGATTTTAAACCTGTGGTTCCAGGAAGTCTAAGAATTCTGAATCTGAGACCACTGAGTTATGTTTCCAGTATCAAAAGCCAACCGAATGTTGATACTGCCCTGGCAACTTTAGTACACTAAAATGGAATGGTTCTCTACCCCTCTCTAGACCTGCCTGCCTGCCTGCCTGCCTTCCTCCCTCCCTCCCTTCCTTCCTTCCTTCCTTCCTTCCTCCCTTCCTCCTTCCTTCCTCCCTTCCCCCTTCCTTCCTTCCTCCCTTCCTCCTTCCTTCCTTCCTTCTTCTCCCTCCCTTCCTTCCTTCCTTCCTTCCTTCCTTCCTTCCTTCCTTCCTTCCTCCCTCCCTTCCTTCCTTCCTCCCTTCCTCCTTCCTTCTTTCCTTCCTTCCTTCCTTCCTTCCTTCCTTCCTTCCTTCCTTCCTTCTTCTTCCAACCATGACTTCCATTCTATATTATGGATTTATAGATAGTGGTATAATCTCTGGAAAAGGGCAACTGTTGGCCACTACAAATGTAGCAAACATATTAGCCATTTTTAACATTGAGTCCTTTTGTTAGCTATAACACCTGCTTTTTCAGAGCTGTTTTATTTTTTCTTTAATGAAAAGTCTCACCCTAATCAGCTTACAGTGTAATTGACAGAGAGAAAACACAGCCCGGATTATTGTCACTGCCAATGGACCATAAAGATGACAAAACCTGATGACAGTGACATGAAGAGAGAAGTTGCAGAGATATTACATTTTCTTTTTTTTTAATTTTTAAATATATTTAAATTTTTTTTTTAATGTTTTATTTATTTCTGAGAGAGAGAGATAGCATGAGCAGGGGATGGGCAGAGAGAGAAGGAGACACAGAATCTGAAGCAGGCTCCAGGCTCTGAGCTGTCAGCACAGAGCCTGATGCGGGGCTTGAACTCACAAACTGTGAGATCATGACCTGAGCCAAAGTCGGACGCTTAACCGACTAAGCCACCCAGGCACCCCAGAGATATTGTATTTTCTGATCCACTTACAGGCAACATGTGTTTACGGAAATCACTCTGTTGCTGGATTTCCAACCCAATCTTTGGAAAGAATACTGAGATGGTGAGGGAAAGGAAGGTAGATTTGGAATTATCTTTGAGAGAGATCACATGTCTTCTATAGGGCTGATTTCTTGTAACTCTCTTTCTTGCCTTAGGCATAGCAAGAGTCTAATTGCTAGGCTGAATTCCTGTTTTTCTGCAGACATTTATGAGAAATAAAATATCTTGATATTAGACTTAAGGAAGAGGGTTATTAACTCATCCTTCTCATTTAAATGCAAGGAAAGCTTCAGCCAGCAAAATTTTGCCCATGATTGCAGTTGCTGAGAATCAAAGTTGGAAGTTATGTTTGATTTCTGC
>NW_027528417.1:12796882-12885961 GCF_008692635.1 Crocuta crocuta | reverse complement strand
TGAGCCTGAGCTCTGGAAGCAGACTGCATTGATTTAAATTCCAGCTCTTTGCCTTAAGAATTGTGCATTTTGGGGCATCTGGGTAGCTCAGTCCATTGAGCATTTTACTTCAGCTCAGGTCATGATCTCCCCGTTCATGGGTTCGAGCCCGGCATTGGGCTCTGTGCTGACAGCTCAGAGCCTGGAGCCTGCTTCAAGTTCTGTATCTCCCTTTTTCTCTGTCCCTACCCCACTTATACTCTGAGTAAACAAATAAACATTAAAAATTTTAAAAAAAAAGAATTTGTGCATTTTGGGGCAAGCTATGTAACCCCTGTGCCTCAGTTTCCTCATCTGTCAGAAAAAAATAATATTCTTTATTTCGTAGGATTATTGTAAGGATTAAATGATTTAAATTCAAGTTCAGTGCTTTAACACAGTGCCAGGGACATGTTAACACAGTATGTACTGGCTAGTATTATTACTATGTTTCCACCATGCAACCCAGGGCATAACAGGTCAAAATACGTAGCCCTTAACAAGGGAGAGGTGTTTTATGGTAACAAAAAAGAGGTGAATGTCACCTGATCACCAACTGCCATTAAGAAACTCTCAGGGCTCTGCATTGCGTTCAGATTCGAAAGATGCATTCCTTATCTTCCTGGTTCGCATTGGCTAATGTTCCTAGCCCCATCCTTTGCCTGTCTCCCTCCCAATTTGCCTGCCTCTTTTCCCTTCCCAAGGTTTGATCAGTCCCACCCTAGTTTTGTGAACAAATCATGTTCTGCCTCAATGCGTGCCTTCCCATAGGCCTGACATATGCCTTCTCTCACTTCTTCTCCTAGTGAATTCAACTGGCTCTTCTAATTGCTTAGCTCCCCCTAGGCAGCCCCTGACTAATCTTTACTTACTTTTCTCATATACTTTGTGACACATATTTGAATTTTCTACTTCTTTGTCTATGTGGATTGACTAGACATAGGCCCTTAAGGACAGGGAGTATAGTTTTTCCAGTTTTATCTCCAGCCTCTAGAAGAATGTCTGCCATAGGGCAGCTGCTCAATACATATTTGTTAAATTGAGCAAATGATCCGCAGAATCCCTTTCCCTACACAAAGAATCTCGCAGCCTGAGCATAATGAAAGGTTTCCTTCTACTCCCAGTTGCTGGTAAGTGGGAGCTTACACAGGTCAGTAACAAAATCACTGAGGCAGCACTTTCCCAAGAGGAGCCCATCCAAACCTCTGACTTCACATGAACAGGGTTTAGGCCACAGCATTGCCTTGCCCTGAGAGAGACCTGGAATATCAACAATAAAGCCATGGGAAAGAGAGGAGAATAGTGATTAGGTCTCTCTGCTAAGCAAGCGACTTGAAGAAGTATGATTTTCATTCTCTCCGAGTAATCCTCCCTTACATTTTCTCATGATTGCCCGCAATAAGATTTCTTAATCGTTCAAGGGGTTTAGAGTGTGATCCCTTGAATGTATAATTATCTCCATTATTCAAAACAAAGAAGACGCGTGCCAGTCAGGAAAAAAAAAAATAGTACGAATAAAAATGTAGCCTCCAGCAGAAAACTACGTTCCACAACCCCAGTTCTTTTTTCCCCTTTTTCCTCAGTGCCCTCCCTCACATGAAGGGTTCCACTTCCCCTCTTGGCGGCTCTTCGATTGCAGCAAGGTGGGGATGGGTACAAAGGGCAGATGGGTGCTCCCCCCGAAGGGCGTGAAGCCTCAGTTCAGACCAGAAGGTAATATACATGCCACACAACAGGGCATGTGCGAGGGTGAAATGACCCCAGCACCTTCATAATTAGTTGAGGTATTTTTGTTTTGTTTCGTTTTGTTGTTGTTGTTTTGCTGGTGTCCCCCCCCCCCCCCCCCCCAGGAAATATTCATTTATTCTCTTAAAACCCTGCAAGAGTGGCTCTCAGTACCATGGTCTGCTTAGTTCCTGACTTGCACCCTACGATCTCGGGAGCTCTGGGGCCAGGAAATATCATGAGAAAAAGACCCTACATGATGATATTCAGGTGACTGGGTTCCAGCGCCGTCTCTGCCATATGCCATCTGTGTGAACTTACGGTGTTACTTTCCTCTGGGTGTGCGTTTACTCCTCTTCTTAAAAGAAGGCATTGGTTTATAGCGGTGACAGATACTTCGTTCCATACAGGGTCACTGGTGCACATTTCAGGCCTTGCAGGCCATGTGATCTATGCTCTGCATATTCTACGTCACTGCCATGTGCACGAGCAAGCAACAGACCGTTTGGGTGAGCATGGCTGGGCTCCGAATGCAACTCTGCTTATGGACACGAAACTTGAATTTCATATAAGTTTTACGTGTCATGAAGTATTCTTCTTCAGATTTTTCCCAACCGTTTAGACACGCAGAAACTATTCTCAGCTCGTGGGCCATCTAAAAGCAGGCGGCAGGCCATAGTTTACTGATTCCTGATCTATACCTTAGCTCTTTTTTTTTTCTTTACTTTTTAATATTTATTTAATTTTGAGACAGAGAGTTACAGCGTGAGTAGGGAAGGGGCAGAGAGAGAGGGAGACACAGAAGCTGAAGCAGGCTCAGGCTATGGGCTCTGAGCTGTCAGCACAGAGCCCATTATGGGGCTCAAACTCATGGACTGTGAGATCATGACCTGGGCCCAAGTCAGACACTTAACCAACTGAGCCACCAGGTGCCCCTGTATCTTAGTTCTTAAAGGAGGGTCTATAAAGGTTCACGGGAAATGTGTGGTTTATATACACAGGAGGATACTTTGTTCCGTTGATATATATTGCCTTTTTATCACAATATTTAATTTACACTGAATTTCAAGTGCAATTAAGTATGGCTGTAGGAATTTTTGTTTATCAACTAGAGTTTGTAAAGATTGTGGAAGTCTTATGATTTTGATTTTGATGATCTAAGGCCTTCACATTATTACTCTGTGAGCCCTTGGAACAGGTTACGGCTGATCTTCAGCTTCTAGAATGATTCTGGGCTACTGTGGACCAAACAACATTGGTTAAATTTCATTTATTCATGGCCATGGCAGGGAGCTGAGGCATGAATAATACAGGAGGGTAGATAAAAAAAAATCATTTATACTGCTTGCAACTCTAAAAGGCATCATGGATATTTTTTTCCTCTGAAGATTTACTTTCCTAATCCCTTTTGCTGATGTGAAAATGAATTTGCATTACCTGAGCTCACGGTGGGTTATGGAGGATGGGGGTGGGCTGGGGACAGAGGAGAAATGAGTTAGAAATGCAGTAAAAGCGACAGTCCTGGATAAATCTTCCTCCTTGGTGCCTCTTGTCTCTCCCAGTCCTAGAGTCTTCTTTTTCACTCTTTCTTTTGTTGCACCTCTCACTGCAGCCATAATAACAGTCTTTCTCATTCTGACCACGCATCCTTGGCTTATCCCCAGTCCTGGGACTTTCCAGATGTTTTCTGAGTGGCTACACACCCTCTCACTCACCTGATTTTGAGGCCAGGACCTAGAAAACACCACTACATCATTTCAATATCAATCAATAAAGATATTACTAATAGTGATGTTTACTTTCAATATTTTCATATGTTTAAGATTCTCTTGTAGTAGAAATTTGCCTTGGCTTACACACAAGTACAGGCAGAATAGCCTTCTACTCTGGCATGCATTTTTTCATAGCATCCTCATTTTTTATCCAGGAGAATGTCCACACGTTCAAGGTAGACAGCTGCTACAACCTCTGGGTGCATTGTGCAGTGACTTAGTCTCCCTCTTCCTCACCATCGTGGCTTGCCAGGATGCCCTCTGGGTGTGCATCCCTAAAGGATCCTGTCCACATGGTGATCCAGTTCTGAGCAGGGCCAGTAATTACTATCTGAGATCTTCGGGGCCAAGAGGAGTTCTTATAAATTACACATGAGTATCTCAATTCATGCAGACAGGAAGGAAGTCAGACAGGAGTAATGAGTCCTATGATTTCACCTGGATGGGAGATTAATGATATAGGAATAAGGTATCTTGCAGGGTCTTCTGAGAATGTCTTTTGGGATTCTGTAGCAGGAGCACCTGGAAGATTTAAAGGTTGGGGATATGAGAATTATAGATTACAATTCTTGCTGACCCCTCCTTTCTGGCAAGGAATTCAGACTTTCCTGTATTCTGGAGCAAAGATTGTATTTGTTTTTATTAAAATTGTTTAATGTTTTTATTTTATATTTTGAGAGAGAGCATGAACAAAGGAGGGGCAGAGAGGGAGGGAGATACAGAATCTGAAACAGATTGCAGCCTCCAAGCTGTCAGCACAGAGCCTGATGCGGGGCTCAAACCCCTTACATGAGCCAAAGTCGGATGCTCAACTGACTGAGCCACCCAAGTTCCCCTGAATAAGATTTTAAATATTAACTGATGAGTTCATCTCCTTCCAATCCTTGCATCCTGGGGCCATTCTCTTAGTGTCATGCCCTCAGGATCAATTGTTGCTGCAGTAGCTCAGACACAAGAAAGGAGAAAAGCCTTATCGTTTTAGTTTCAAAACAGGCTTTCTGAAGCCTATGACAGAGATAAAAACAAACAAACAAACAACAAAAGTCAGAGAAAAAGACTGTGGGACTTGTTTGAAACTGGGTCTCTTAGAAATCAATAATGAAGGTTCTGGCACTAATTGGTTTTGGCATAGAAGTGTTAAGCATAGAATGGTCTCCATATTGTCCATGAGGAGGTAAAAATCTGGGGATGAGGAACAGGTGTGGCCAGACTAGTGCGAAACTCAGGAATGTTTCTGAGGAAATGACTTCCCCACTCAGCGGTTAACTTGAAAAAGTTGAGAGGTGAGTAGGTAAATATTACACTTCCTTCAGTTGAGGTGATCTGAGATTGCAGGTGACCCAGAGCCTGCCTTCTGAGAGGATTCTGGAAGGTTTCAGAGTACGCTGTCCAGCACAGGGGAACAGAACAGATCAAGAAGGGTGCTGCTTTGCATCTGGACAAAGAAGACCAAAGATGTGCCTCAGAAGTGTCTGCAGCTCCAGAATGGAATGGAAAGTATCCAGAAATCATCCATCCGTATCTTTGGAGGGAAGTTTCCTGGTCAGCAAAAGACGATGTCAAAGCAGTATGTGACATGAAACCGTGGCAAGAGACCTGTGGGATTTCAGTTAGTGAATATTTATTGAGTCCTGACCAAGTGTCAGGTACTGTTCTAGCCACTTGGTGTATGGTAATTAAAAAAAAAACCAAAACAGATTAAAATCCTTGCCTTACTGGAGCATTTTGTAATTGGGACCAGAGAGAGAGAGAGAGAGAGAGAGAGAGGAAGAGGAAATCTACACAATAAAGGAATTGTCAAGAAACTGAAAAGTGCAATGGAAGAAAAAAGTGGGATGAAGTGTCCTGAAGCAAGGGGGTTCATTTTAAATACGGTAATTGGGGAATGTCTCATTAGGCAATGACCTGAAGGGGGTGAGAAACAGAATCAAGGGGCCACCTGGCAACACTTAGTGCCAAGGCCCTGAGGCAGGAATATGTTTAAAGTGTTTGAGGACCCAAGGAGGTCAGTATAACTGAATGAGGAGTGAGTAGGGAAAGTCAAGGTCTGGTGAACCACGTGGGTCCAGATAATGTAGGGCCACGTGGATCATTATAAGCTTTGGCTCTTCCTCTCGGTGAAATGAGAAACCTTTTCTCACCTCATGTCACCATGAGGGTGACATGGTCTTACTTAATTTTTAACGGGATTGCTTTAGATGTTCCGAGTAAAATAGTTCTCAGTGGCCAAGGGGGAGGCAGAGAGAGCAGTAAGGAGGCTACTGAAATAATCTAGGTGCGACTGGATGGTGGCTCGGATCAGGGTGCTGTCAGTGTAGACCAATATCAGGGGTGGGACTCTGGATGGATGTGGAAGAAAAAAGCAGCAGAATTTTATGACAGAATAAATGCTGCCTATGAGAAAAAGGGAAAAGTCAAAGATTAGTCCACCATTTTTGATCTGAGTAACCAAAGGATAGGTTGCCATTTCTGGAGCTTGGAGAGACTGAAAAAGGAGGTTTGAGGTTGTGGGATGGCAGGGAATGATGTGAGATATGTTGAGGGTTGGATGTCTATTTTACTTTCAGGAGGAGGTAGGGTCCTGTGTACAGGTGGAGGGGTTGGTGGGGAGGAAAGGCAGTGGAGCCCATGGGCATCGATGTAGGTAGATAGAAATGGAAACATCTTGGCTAATACCAGCTCGTGCTGATACAGTGTTGGCCCTGAGTTTTTCTGCATGGTATCACATAAATCTTCTCAGAACTTCAACACACTCTTGCAAAGAAGAAGACAGGAGGCGAATCATGAATTGATAGAGTTAAAATTTAAAGTGACTAAGGTTACCCAGAGTGGCAAATACCAGGTTGTTTTTTGCCAGCAGGCAAAATGGGAGCTTCAGTAAAGATTATGTATGTCTGTACTGGAAATACCTTATGTGCCATACATTTTATAGCACGAGTGAAGAAAAGGCAATAGAATGAGTGTGTGGCCTTAAAGAATGAACTGAAAGACCAAATTGAAGGCACAATGGGAAATATAAGATCAAGGAATGAGGTGTGGGACTCATGTTAACTGCTGAGGGAGGTAGAAAATGGTCCTCCTTTTTTGTTGAGAAGAGATGTGGATGGCAGCTCTTGGATCTTGGGACCAGACTTTTGAGTGACATTGACAATCAGAGGAATCCTCAAGGAGCATGACTTAAACCACTTCTGGTGAGGAAGTCCCTTGCAGAAGATTCAATGGAATTCTCTTTATTATCTTCACATATCTAAAGAACTGGCATGGAGGACAGATGATACTTGTGCTCTGTGGCCCTAAGGGACAAATTAGGACTAGCAGTATAGAAGCTCCAGAAAAAATGATTTCACAAGGTGAAATAGCCAATGTGGTTCAAAGATGGTGAGCTGTTCCCAGGAGTGAGTGGGTCTGTGTGTGTTAGCTAGCTAGTTCTCTGTCAAGGGTGTTTTCAAACAGAATTCCATAGCCATTCGGCAGAGAACTATATAGAAAGGATCCAACATCAGGCTCCTGCCCAAACCTGAGATTCTCTTAGCTAATAACAGCACTGTGAAAACATTGAGACAAACGCTATCCGTAAAGGCTCAGCAAGATAGAGGCGAGGCCAAAAATGAGGACAAAACTCATGACATAATGTTCTGTTTATACGTATTTGGCAAAGAAAGAATAATGGCCGGCTACATAATCTAGCATAGAATTCATTGGCTGATTCGATACAGAAAGATCTTAGGTTTATTTTAAATACAGAGATTTGAATATTGCCTAAATAAATACTGGATAATTCGTCAGGTAAAGGTAGTTTCAGAAGACTGTTCTTATTTGCGCTTTTTTATAAACATGCATAAGAAAAGCGGGAAAATGTTTCTAAAGGAGGTGTTAAAGGATCAGAAGCCGGGATTGAAGACGCGGCCACAAAGCTCCATTTTACTGTGAGGTGTCATTTTTCAAATGGCTCCTAATCACATTCTCGAGCCTGTCTGGAAAGACCAAAATATTACTGTTCTTAGTAGCAAGGCAGTTAAGTGATTACTGTCTCATGCAAATGCACCTTGGTCTCAGCTAAGATCGACACAACAAAATTACCGTCTCTGTGTACTTAAGTTGGCCAGAGACTTTTTTTTGACAAACAAAGACTACCGTGAGGCCACTGGGGCATGCATGAAACTTCATGTAGAACTTAGAATAAGGCTCTTTTTTTTTTTTTTTTTAATGTTTCATTTATTTCTGAGAGAGAGAGAGAGAGACAGCGTGAGCAGGAGAAGGTCAGAGAGAGAGAGAGAGAGAAACTGAAACAGGCTCCAGGCTCTGAGCTAGCTGTCAGCACAGAGCCCGATGTGGGGCTCGAACCCACGAACTGTGAGATCATGACCTGAGCCGAAGTTGGACGGTTAACCAACTGAGCCCCCCAGGTGCCCAGAATAAGGCTCTTACAGTTGCATGCCATCGACCTTTGAGTCTCCACCCCAGAGTTTAGAAGTTGGGTAGTCGTTATTGTTATTTTTTGTCCAGGAATTCAGCAAATGGACTAAAATTCAGCAAATTTTAGTACTTCCTGTGTATTGGCTGCTGTTAGTCACTGTGGGGTTAGAAGTTAATGTGGGCAGGGCTCTGGCCACAAGGAGCTCTTAATAGGAGTCCAAGTCTGGGAAACCAGTGAGAAGAATGTGGTGCAATGTGTTACAATAGAGGTGGTAGTAGTAGTTGACTTCACAGGTAACTTTTAGAGGTAATTAGGGTTTAGGCAAGAAGGGGAGGATGGAAGACTGCCTAGCAGAAGGAGGAGCATGTTTTATTGTCTAGGAGCATGGAAGAATAGGAATAGTTAGTATCTCAGGCTGATTGGAGGGGCAAGAAGACACCCTCATGTCTTCGAGTATAGGTGTCTGTATGCTGTACATACCCTACAGAAGCAAGTAACTCCACATGTATGGAACATGACTCCTTTAAATTTTCATTGGGTGTAACAGATTACAGACCAAGTGGACTTACTTTCTTGGCGATTCTGGAAGAGATTAGATGTGGCCTGGTGATT
Source organism: Crocuta crocuta (assembly GCF_008692635.1). Lineage (NCBI taxonomy): Eukaryota > Metazoa > Chordata > Mammalia > Carnivora > Hyaenidae > Crocuta > Crocuta crocuta. The sequence continues at coordinate 12,877,417 of NW_027528417.1, read as the reverse complement.
GAGATTTCAACTCTTAGAAAAGTAAGAAGGGGTAGGGTGCCTGTGTGACTCAGTCAGTTGGGTGTAGGACTCTTGATCTTGGCTCAGGTCATGATCTCACAGTTCCTGGGACTGAACTCCACACTGGGCTCTGGCTGACAGCACAGGGCCTGCTTGGGATTTTCTCTCTCCCTCTCTCTCTCTGTGCATCCCCAACCGTGTGTGCACACACACACTCTCTCTCCCTCTTTCAAATAAACAAACTTAAAAAAAAAAAAAAAAACAACTAAGAAGGGGTAATAAAATAAGAGAAGCTGTTTCAGTGAGAGGAAATACTAGAATCCAGGGTCAGATATAATGTGAACCACATTTGAATCCTGGTGAGCACACCCTCCCCCATTCTTTTTTATTTTCATTGAATTTACTGAGATATGATTAGAGTTTTGACACATATATTTGCACACACCGAGTCATGATAGGGAAGATGTTCACCCCACATCCTGGCCCCGGAAAGTTTCTTCATGTCACTTTGTGGATAACTTCTTTCATATCCAGCCTCTTCTTGGATTTCATATAAATGAAAACATATAATATGTATTCCTTTTTTTTTTTTTTTTCTTTTTGGTCTGGCCTCTTTCAGCATATTTTGGGGGATTTATCCATGATGCTGTGTACATCAGTAATTTTATTTTTCTTTTTATTGCGGAGTAGTCTATCACATGGTTCTACTAAAATTTGTTGATCCATTAACATTGATGGATAGATGTATTGTTTCCACTTTGTGGCTTATTATTTTTCTAAAGACAATGGCTTAAAACCCAGTAGATTCTATGCACCTGGGTATCAGAGATAGGCCCCCTCCGCAGACATCAAGTATAACTTGCTACTTGAAACGCTGAGTAATTTTCATTTTTTCCATGTTTTTTATTTAGCAGTTCCACTCTTTATTTAAGACTTGCCATACAGAAATATTCATACACATTTTCTTTTATAAATTTTTTAAATGTTTATTTTTGAGAGAGAGAGAGGGGGAGGGAGGGAGGGTGGGAAGGAGGGGGAGACAGTGTACAAGTAGAGGAAGGGGAGAGAGAGAGAGAGAGAGGGATACACAGATTCCAAAGCAGGCCTGTCAGTACAGAGCCTGATGAGGGGCTTGAACCCAAAAACTGTGAGATCATGACCTGAGCTGAAAATGGATGCCCAACTGACTTAGCCACTTAGGTGCCCCCCTTTGTTTTAAAATTCACATTTTCAAAGCCATTAGTACAGGGATATCTGTCACAACATTTAAAAAAATAATTCTCTATATTTGTTCCTCTGAAAATTTCCATCCATTCTATACAGGTTTTATCTTTAGCATCCTTACTTTTTGCTCTTCCCAGGGGTAGAACTTTTGTAGCTGACCTGCACAGAAATTTAGAAAGGAGTGTATGTGTTCATGCAACCCATTCCTCATCCAGAAGAACTAGTTATCTACACATTCTGCGTATTCCAATGTAAATTATAAACATCTGAGGGTTTTGGTTACCGCGTAGCTGCTAACGTTGGCCTTGCTTTTTCATCTCCGATTCGGAATCCGTCCAGAATGCAAGAAATCACATAGGAGTTTGTGAAAGTGGCTTATTTGAAACGATAATGTTTCCTGCAGTTCTCTGTGGCTTCCTGGGATACTTCATTCTCCAGCTGAGTTTTAGCCAAATGCTGTTTCAAAGCTTTGTTGTTGTTTGTTTGTTTTTGGAGTCATTTCAAAAGTCCACCATATTAAGGGGTCACAGTGATTATTTTAATTTTACAGTTAGAATCTAGCCACAGACTAAGCATACATCCTCCGGAGAGAAAGGGCAGCCAGTGCAGGTGCACCGTGTCTACGGATGCCCTCCCTTTCTCGTGGTATCTGCACTCTCCAGCCATCTCCCTGAGCACACCTCCCCACAACTACAACGTCTGCTAGCATTCATAAAATAGAAAAGCTTTAACACAGTTGTGGAGTTCAATGATATGAGTCAAAGTCAAACCCCAGTAATAGGAAAGTCTTGATCTGAAATGTGTTCTCTCACATCTTATTGATGAACTCATTCATTCATGCAAGTGCTTATAGAAATCTCTTCTAAATTCTGGGCCCGTAGGGTAAAATGAGAATAGATCGTCCTTTAGGTCTTAGGAATATTTTTCTAATAGGGGAAATAAAGCAGGAAAATGACTACAAAAATAGTACCATTAGATCCTTACCCTGTTCCAGGCACTGTGCCAAGTGGTTTACATTACTTTTATTTTTAAACTCACAACAAAGAGTATTATTGTCCCCATTTTATAGAAGAGGGGCCCGAGGTTTAGAGCGTGGCCAGTTTGCTCGGCGTAACACAACCCGTATGTGGCAAAACTGGCACTTGAACCCTGGGAGCTGGACCAAGGGCCTCTGTGTTTAACCTTCTCATCAAAAAGCTGGTGCTATCCGGGGTAGTTTGCAAGTGCGAGCAGAGTCCTTCTTGAGGCATTGGAACGGTGTGGACCACAATCCAAATGACCTCAAGACTGATTTGTCACTGTTTTCCACATGTGTCACATGTATTTTCATACTTTTTCACACTTTTGTTGCTTCTTTGACTATAGCTTGACATGAGCTCACCCCCATATTATCCCTATCAAAACCTGCCTGGCCCTTAAGGTTCGGGTTTAGCAGCACCAATGTCATGAGGGCCTTTTTGAAATCTACAACTGGAATTAATTGTGTTTTTTCTGCATTCCATCCCAATCACCTGTTACTTATACCTGTATTTTATTTTGCTTGATACAATGTTTTTTTTTTCCTGTTTATTTTCTCTGTGCCTTTCCTGAGTGCAAAGTGTATGATTTATATTATGCCTTAGACAGAGCAATTGTTGGTGATTGTTGAAAAAATGAATGAGTTGATTCAGTTTGTCTGGAAGTAGACACAGTATGGCCTATGGCTTAAATGTCCCCAAGAAGGAGCTGAGCATGAAGTGGTTATGGTTTTTTTTAAATTTATGTTTATTTATTTTGAGAGAGAGAGAGTGCGTGTGTGCGTGCCTGAGTGGGTGAGGGACGGAGAGAAAGCGAGAGAGAGATTGGAGTGAGAGAATCCCAAGCAGGTTCTGAGCTGTCAGCGTAGGGCCTGGCATGGGGCTCGAACCCTTGAACTGTGAGATCATGACCTGAGCCAAAATTGAGTCAGAACTTCCCCTGGCTTTTTTTTTTCTTTTTTTTTTAACAGTTATGATGAAGTCATCCATCTTTAGGTCCAGTACTTCTCCATCCTTGTGTGTCGAAGAAGAACATTTTTCTTGGACAAAGCTCTCCTTCTTCTCTCTCCTCAGGAAAGAAGAGCTCAGGGGAAGCAGGTAGTGCAAAGTCAGATGAGACATGGTCATAAACACCACAGGCCCGTTTGTCCTTCCTCTAACGCTGATCACTCACTCAGGAAGCTGCTCAGGGCCTGGTGTGTGAAGATCCCTTTCTCAGTCGGTCTTGCTCCCGGCGCATTAAAGAACAAAGCCACCGAGATTCCTGCTAGTGCTGTACTCTCTGCCGGGGAGATTCAGAGGTCTCTGGAACGCGCTGAGGCTCACACAGCCTTGCCACTTCAGGGGCCTTGTCATCTTTCCTCTGAGCATTCACACAGGCTCACGGAGCTTAACCGATTTGTCCGCGATCACAGAGCCACACATTAGGACTTCTACAAACGAACTTCCCCAAATCGCACGGAGCTAGAATGATGTTACCAGGAGCTAGAATGATGTTACCAGGCATGGACAGTTATTTCATAATTTCAATCACAATCAGCTTCTTCTTTCTCTCATACGAGAGATCTGAGTGAACATGGCTGGGCTTCTAAAAACACAGGTGCTGTAGGGGGAAAAAAAAAAAAAGCAAGTTTTATGAACCAAGGGGTTAAGACAATAAAAGGAGGCACGGTTTCTGGTTTCTCAAGCCCTGTTGGATCAGGCTGTCTCCCATCCCAGCTAGAGTATCAAGTTAACTGCAAGCTGCTGGGAACGCTGTATCTATTTCAAGGTCACAGCCCTGGTTGGCTGTGCCTTTTTTTCTTTTCTTCTCCCCTTCTTTTTTTTTTTTGAATCTGAACTCTTGGGCTGGGGAGGGGTCCAGCAGGGTAGGGAGACAGAGGTAGAAGAGAAGTGGGGGTTATTTCAGGCCTTGATTCTCTAAGCCTTCAGTGTCTGAGCTCCAGGACGGAGCTTCCTGTTGTGAAACACTGGACCAGTTGTTGCGGGCTGAAGATAAACAACATTCCAGTAGTTCCCCTGGGGGCGACCCGAGGCCTTGTGCTTTTCAACATTGCCCTGGCCCTGCGATGATCCAGAAGCTGGGGATCACGGCGGTACCTGCTGCGGCACACACAGCAATAGTTCTGTGGTCTCTGTGCTCTTAAACTGGGTTACAGGAATGAGCCCAGGGTGAATCTGTATGCTTCTGCCTGGTGGTTAAATGGTGAAACATTAGTACCTTTCGTGTAGCTCTGGGCGCCCGAGCCTTATTGATTGAAGGTTGGTGAGAACAGAGGCTCTTCGCCCTGATGTGCGAGGTTTGCCTTTACTAAAGTTTGAGGCTGAGTTAGCACTCACTGGGGTTATGTAAGGGCAGGTTTGGAAACCAGTCGCAAGCCTTTAGCAAAATCAATTCGAGCTTATCATGAAAGGGTTGGACTTAAGGCTGCTAGACCCAATAAAAGGAGCATTTCAAATGAATTTCTCAAAAGTTCTTGGTTCTTATATAGGTAGGCGTGGCTTGAAAGGGCATAAAACCACAACAAATAAAAGAATAGCCCAGTCTTGCCTTTCACGTTGTGAGTGAGGGCTTGAGTGATGATTCACGGCCTGTGAATGCCCGTCCTGGGCCCTGGCTGAGGTCTACCTGCAAACACCATCAGCGCGAAAGGGTTCAGGACAACACGCTTAAGTTTGTCAGTTGCACTCATACCCATGGTTGTTCCCAATAGTCGCCTATAAGGCACATAAAGGGTATTATTAAACCTATTTCAGTGATAAGAAACTGAGGCTCAGAGAGAAGGAGTGCCTTTCCCAAAATCTTACAGCTGCCACCATCCTATAAGTAAAACAATTAATATTTTGGTTGGCATTAGATATTGTTTTACCTTTTGTGTGTGTCTATGTGTAATTGCTAATTGAATTCCAAGTGCCTCCAGTAATTCCCGCCTCCTTTACTCTTTACAAAATGGAAAAAAATAATAATGTATATCTTTTTTGACGTGGCATCAAATTAGGCTACTTGAACAAATATTCAGATGAAAATATTGAACGTGATATTTTCTAATAAAAACATTTAAATTTATAAGTTAATGGACAGGTGAATGAAAAGAAAAATGATTCTCTTTAATTATAAATAAATAAAGGTAATATTATAATCTGCACCCTTTTAATAAAGCTTGACATACAGCATAGCCGATGGTTAAAACAATGACACAGTAGTAACAAATTATAGGTAACTGAGAGAATAAGCAGTAAAAATAAAAAGATTTATGCAACAGGGTCAAATAGTCATATATTCCTAAGACATAAAAAACGGTTAAAGAGAGCAATATCGATAATAGGATGGTAGACTAGCGTTTTGTGGAGCAAGGTTGGGGAGGAAGTTAAAAAGAGAAATAAATATAGTAAAAATGCTCACATGTATGATGCCATATTGTTTTCAAAATTGTTTACTAGAAATGATTCATTTTCATCTTTACAAAAATTCGGTGATACAGTGAAGGGTGAAGATTATTATTTCCATTTTGTAGGCAATGTTAAAACTGTTTAAAATCTGGCCTGAGCTCCTATCAACAGAAAAGAGGTTAATAATCATGTCTTGCTTTTGGGGCTTTTTATCAGTGTTTATGCATTTATAGCTTACCATTTTATGCAGTACGGATGTCAAAATATTGTGGGCATTTACAAATATGTGTTATAGAGAGTTTTGATGGCCAATAAGTATGGGCATAGCCCCAAAAAGGAAAAAGATGAACTCCAGATATTTTAAGAGAGCAGTGGAGTGATTGCAGAAGAATTTTCCTTTCCATTAAAAATCAGTGTAAGTTTTTGAGTTAATCAGCCTTTGCATAGTTTAAGAACTCTGTTCATATAAACCTTTTCCCCCTCTGTTTAAAATATTATATGTTCACTTTGTTTTTACGGATAAGAAGTCCAGCATCTACAACATTTTCCTATCAAAAGGGGACATTTCGTAACCCCCCCCTAAAAAAAAAATAATGTTGGTTAAGGAGTAAATTTAATATAAGTATTTATATTCTGTCTTGGAAGTGTACTGTAATGTGTGATGTGGACTCTATCAGACCACCAGGCATACTTTACCAAAAAGCGTGATGAGGACGCATTCAGCAGGAATGGCTAGAAGGAGAGTGTGGCACTTAGTGGCGGAGAACTGACCACCCAAGGCCAGTGGAAACAACAGATGTCAGAGCTTAAAAGTTCCTTGGTCCATTTATAGATACAAGAAGCCAAGTACTCGCAGGTTATCAGGAAGATAACCATCTTCTGTGATTTCTTCACTCTTGTTTACCCCCGTATATTGAGAGGAGTGACTAGGTTCTCACTGTCTGTCCCAATAGACAGGGGACTCAGTGGGGAGAAGAGAGAGCATTATTACACTACCGTGATCTCAGAGGACTACTGTGTTCTGTCCCCCATTTCCCCTGGGGCCAGTGGAGAGTGGCTCCAGGTGTAGAGAGTGACTCTGGCTGAGGCTTGACCATGAGTCATCTCCACGATCCCTGCTCCACGATCCACCTGCCCTGTCATTGTGGCAGAAGGTAAAATCAGTGTCCTCGGGCTCAGAAGTTCTCTTTCTGCGCTTTCCAATGAAGCCCAGGACCAGCTCCTTGACCTCACGGGGTCTCAATGTTTCCATCTCCTGCATGGGGTCCAACGATTCCTATCATGACACCTCCCCTCATTTTTACAGGAATTACACAAGATGGATGTATTAAGATTTATAAACTCTGATGGACAGTGTAAGTATTCACTATCATCATCTGTTCTCGAGGCGAGTACAAAACAGTGGTGAGAAGCTTAGGATCTACAATTAAACAAAGTTGGTCCAAATGCTGCTTTTGGTACTTAGAAGCGGTTTGCATTCCGGTGTGCCGTGTAACTTTGCTAAATCTCGGTTTCCCCTATCTGAAATGGCAATGGGAACAGTTCTTGTCTCCATTTAATGGACTATGTTGAAGGTTAAGTTAAGCAGTGTCAGAGTGGTGGGCACGTTGTAAGCAATAGACATATTTTTCTACCACTATTATTCAGCATCTTTAAGCTGTGGCTTATGTGATACCTGAGTCTGTAAGAGCAGAGTCTTTCTGGAGGTCTACACGCCACTGACGTGAGGGCCTGGGTGCCCTTTTGAGCTGATCCTTAACTATCCTTGGAGATTTTTATTATTCTCAAGCTTTCAAATGCAGTTATTTTTATAGTGGCCAATAGCAGTGGACAATCAAAGGAATTTTATTTTCCTTTTGATATTTTTCTCACTCTGTATCACCTCTATTTTTTCTGGAAAGGGAATATGCCTTTGGAAGTGAGTGAGTTGAGGGGCAGGGTGTATCAGGAAAGGGAACAAAGCAGATTGGAAAGACCCCAGGACTGGGAGTCTGGTCCTGGGTCTGCTCCTAAGTCATCATGGGACCTGCCACCTTAGTTTTCATTTCTAAGAATTCCGATTTCCCATCAGTGAGCTGAGAAGGGTGAGCCTAGATTTTTTTCAGTGTAGTAAACTAGTCATGGGAAAGTAGGTAGCATAGCGTCTGGCACAGATTGGGACTAAGGAGTCATTCTCTCCACTCTCCTTTCTAAGGAATCTCTGGTTGTGGCATTCTTTAATTTTAGAATTGCATCTTTTGGCAAAGTGAGAACCAACTTGGTTCTGTGGAGGTGTTTAACGCGAGGGCAGAACCTAGTGGAAAATGTCCTGAAGAATCAGGAGATGGTTTTCTGGGCTTATAAACTCTTTTCTAGTCTGCCTGTAAGAGAGCTTCTTTGAAATTAATTTTATGATTTTCTTTTTTTTTTTTTTAATGTTTTATTTATTTCTGAGAGAGAGAGAGAGAGAGAGAGAGAGAGGCAGTGTGAGCAGGGGAGGGTCAGAGAGTAAGACACAGAATCTGAAACAGGCTCCAGGCTCTGAGCCGGCTGTCAGCACAGAGCCTGACGTGGGGCTCGAACCTATGAACCATGAGATCATGACCTGAGCCAAAGTCGGATGCTTAACTGACCGAGCCACCCAGGCGCCCCTAATTTTATGATTTTCTTCCAGTTGAGGCCATAACACTGGTGGGTACAAAGCAGTATGTACTTTGAGTCCTTTTCCCTAAGTGGTGACTGATCTCTTGGTGCCATGCCACACACTGAAGCATTTAGAGATCAGTCTTTGTTAAAGGAGGGTGGGCCAGACCGAGCCAAACCCTGAAGACCACACAGAGGACTGAACTTAGAACCTTCACCTAATTAAATTGCTCTAATTGGCTCTGCTAACCAGCCAGCTCCACTACAAAGATATCATCTGTTAAACCAGGGGGGAAAAAAAGATCTTAAGTATCTTCTCTAATCAAGCTCCTCATTTTATAGGAGGGGACAATCAGTATGAGAGGGTAAGAGTTACTCTTCAGGGGTCACATACCATATGAGAGGTAGTACAAAAGTTAGGTCTCTTGATTCCTAGCCACTATATCAATAACACCTAAAAATAATGCCAAGGGTTAGTGAATACATTTTTCTTCATGTTCAACTGAACATCCTGATGCCAAATCTTCCAAATCTCTAGACACTGATACACTCAGGTTTAGTAATTAATGGAAAATGTATTATATTCCTTAAATGAGAGGCACTGCCAAAGACTGTGACCTTCGGACTGAAGTGCTGTTCTTGCACTGGGTCATCTCTGGTGGGGGGCGGGGGGGAGTGTTGGACACCATTTAAATGGAATCCCAATGCATGGATTTCAGATTTTTGTCCAGTGGGTTTAGTTGGTCTGCTACTCCAACTGCCGGAGTTGGTCTCTGCATGGAGTAGAGTCGCATGCCTCTGTTGTTCCTATGGGGAGATTTGTGCTTGGTGATGTCAGGGCATGGGTCCCACAGAACCCAGATAGACCAAGGTACAAGGTTGAGTGGAGGCCTGTTGACTGGGGGTGATGGGTTTATGGAGAATCCTGAGAAAGCTTGAGAGGTATCATGCAAAGAGAACAAGGGTTCTCAACCTTGAGTATGTATCAGACTCACCTGGGAGCTTTGTTATAACATTTGAGGCCCTACCCTCAGTATTTCTGACTCAGTAGGTCCGAATGGACCTAGGAAATTTGCTTTTCTATCACGTTCTTTAGTGGTGCTGATGCTACTGGTCTAGGGACCCCACCTGGAGATCGTCAGGCATACAGCGTACTGTGTTGATGCATACAGCTGATAGCCAGTATTTGAATGGAATATAAAGAATTCAGGAGGCTTTCTCTGTAATGGGCTCCCTGGGCAAGGACTTCAGCTTTTTCCCTTGGGTCAACTTGGGTCTTTAATGATCTGGCTAGCACTCAGGAAGGCATTTGATATTCTGGTTTTAATGTAAACACTTCCCACCTGTCCCAAGTATGTGCATCCCTTTCCAAGTGCTTCGACATTTCTGACATTGGCAGAACCATAATCTTCTCTCTCCTCCCTTCTCCCTCTCTCCCTCTCTCCTGGCCAGCATCTGTTCTTTTCACAGCTGTGCTGTGTTCATTCTGTCTGCCCCTTTCTCTTCTTGTCCCCAACCTCTCACTACCCCTCCCCCCTCCATTAGGATCAAAATACTCTGTTTTTATTTATTTACTCCACAGCTGTCAGTGTTGTGTCTGGGTCACTGCAGTGCAACTTGCAGGGAAATGCGATCCACAGAGAGTTCTTAAAACTGTAGATACTTGTAGTAACCAATGTACACACACTCCATAACACGGGCCTCTTCCCCGTCCCTGGGTCGGTCTGAAAATGGCTGGCTTAGGGCTGTGTGTTAGGGTGACCCCAGGAGGAATGAGCCTAATGGCCCTTGGAATTTGTACCAGGCCATTTAAAGGTATTGAACAATTCTGAGTATTTCAAGCTTTAACACTAGAAAAAGAGACGGAATTGTTCAGTGGAAAGAACTCTAAATTAGGAATTGAGAAACTAAAGTTCTAACTTCAGCTCTGCCACTAATAAGCTAAGTGACCTTGAACAATGCCCTTTTTCTGTCTCTTTCCCTCGTTCTTCTCTCTCACCCTTACATTGAAAATAGTGGACTCGATCATGTCCAAAGTCCCGTCCTCAGCGGCTCTAAGCCTCCTCAGCTTTTGATGGCTTGCCAGGATAATGCGAAACTAGAAAGGGTGGGTTTTTGAGGCAGAGACCAGGACAGTGAAAGTAATATGAGTTAATCAACCTGTCAGTGCAGATTTATTCAGCAAGTAACATGTCTAAAGGAGAGCTGAGAGGCAATCTGATAGCAAGGCACCAATTCCACTAGTGACTAAGAGGCACTAACCAGGAACAGATCTGAGAAAGGTAACCATTCTGAGAGAAGGATCGGTTTGATACAGAGTGAAAGTGACCAGACTCTGTGAGTCTGTGCAGTGTTGTATCCTTCACATCCATGTTATGAGCTAAACCTGCCTGAAGGATAAATAACACAGGTTTGCAGAAAGCATGCTCCATAATTCACTCTATAGAGTCAGTTCCAATTACACAATACACAAGCATGTTCCTTTTTTATTTAATTAATGCAATAACCCTGTGAGGTAGCCAAGTAATCACTGCTATTCTCATTCTTCATGCCTGAGATCTGGGGTCAGAGAGGGTAGTAGACTTTGCTAACTTCACAGACTGAGCAAGTATGGTAATATCACCAACATCTAAAACTTACTTTTTATTCATTCATTAGAAGAAATTTCATATGTCTTGGAAACAGAACTCTCTGGGGTATGTGAAGGTTGATGAGACGGTTTCTGTCCTCGAAGGCAATCAAAGGCAAGTTCAGTGGACAAAGTCAAGGTTGTAATGAGAAGGTGCATAATGAGTTACGAGGGCATGATAAAAGACTTAAAGTAGGTGCATAAGGCTGGAGCCTTCAGGAAAGGAAGTCAAACCTTTTTCTGTTAATCTCTAACTTATGAAAGTTTCCTGACTGACAGATATTTAGACTGCTTTTGGCTGTAACTCTATTTCTTGATATCAAACACTTCAATATTAGGGTGCATGCCAATAAAGATTTACGTAGAATAAATACCATCTAGAAATATTGACAGCAATGCCCATTTCTGTAAAACAAATATGATTTATCAGGTCACAGGATTTATAAATCAAACATAGTTCCATGGTGATAAATATCTCAAGATACGATTTTAGAAAGGATTTGCTGAGGAAAAAGTAAGTAGACTGTTGAAGACATTCTGTGCAGTAAGTATTAAGATACTTACCTATAGGAAGTAGGTCCCCTTTCCTTCACAGGTCTTTGACTCCATTGAAGGAACTTTTCAATCGAAAGATCTCCCCAACATTATAGTCATTCCTGCAGCTTTATTTCTTATCTTTCATTTTATGTTTTCCATGTTGGCAAATCCCCAGCCTAAAAATTTTACTACGAATAGAAGCCATTTCAATAGGGTGGCTACTTATTTTACATTATTTTTCAAGTCTTTGACTTTTTCAGAGCTAAGTGCATGCATTTATTATTCTAGAACACTAGAGCATAACCTCACAAAGATTATATAGAGTATAGTTGCTTGTAAAATAAATCAATATGTCTGGTTAACATTTCCTCATTAATTTCTTCCAATGAAAGACACGCTCTGAACTTTATATGATGAAAGACTCTTTCACTGACATATGTGCAAAATTCTTTTAATAAGTATTTATTGGGCAAGAACAGCTATGCTGGGTAAACGAGTGGAACTCGCAGAGGAGCCTTAGGAATAACTTCACGAAATCCTTTCATTTTAGAGAAGTTCAGTAATTACCAGAACTCAGCCAACAATTCAGAGGCAGAGGTGGCCCTAAAAAATGACGCTATTGATTTCCATCCTCAGAGGCTACTTTTCTGTAAGGTCAGGGCATTTTCAGGCAGATCATTTTCCCAATCCCAACCATTTTACCACCAACCAATGTAATCGTCGGTTCTTTAGAGACTTCTAATTCACCAGGTGTTGTACCAAATTCTGCTGAAGCTGTCTGGTAGCAGTGATACCTGGAAACTTTAGTCAGATATTTACAGAGTTTCTAAGCAATTAATTGACAGTGGTATTCTATAATCCAGAGACCCCTGGTTTGTGAGTCACTAAAGAATCCTAATAATTTCCTGGGAGCCGTTAAGCACCTTCCTTCATTTCTGTAGGTCCTCATTTTATCTTAGGTAAAGATATGAGACTAGTTTAAAGATCTCACTTTTATTTTTTTAATTTTTTAATTTTTAACTTTTTATTTTTTGCCTGACATTCTGACTCAATAACCCCAACTTGGTTCTTGTATAGATATTCAGAGTGATAATGACAAGATGAATCCCATTATTTTAAAGGGTGAGGATTCTGTGTCACACATATTTTGACTGGTGTCTCATTGTTTGTTGATTTAAATACTTTGCATCAAAAAAATTTTTTTGTGTTTTTTTAAAAAATTTTTTAATGTTTTATTTATTTCTGAGAGAGAGAGAGACAGCGTGAGCAGGGGAGGGTCAGAGAGAGAGTGAGACACAGAATCTGAAACAGGCTCCAGGCTCTGAGCTGGCAGTCAGCACAGAGCCCGACGCGGGTCTCGAACCCACGAACCGCGAGATCGTGACCTGAGCCGAAGTCGGATGCTTAACTGACTGAGCCACCCAGTCGCCCCATCCAATTTTTGTTTTATTTAATTTTTAGCATGTATATATTTTCATCAGTATGTGGCGATTTTGGGTTTTGCTCACCAAAACATGACTGTCTTGTAAAAGAAAATGGCTGTAGGGCCACCTGGGTGGTTCAGTTGGTTAAGTGTCCAACTTCAGCTCAGGTCATGATCTTGCGGTTTTGAGTTCAAGCCCCACATTGGGTTCTGTGCTGACAGCTCAGATCCTGGAACCGGCTTCAAATTCTGTGTCTCCCCCCTCACTGCTTTTTACCTGCTCTCTCTCTGCCTGTCTCTCCCTCTTTCAAAAATAAATAAACATTAAAACAAATAATAATAATAATAATAAAAGAAAATGGCTGTAGGAATGTAGTCTCTTTCATGGAAGGCCAATCTATTTAAATGTAACTGTGAATAGACTGTTAACACCTCCCTGCTTTTGTTTATGAAATTGACAGAATTGTAGCCTTGCGTGATATCGGCTCAGCGCACAGAGAGAGAAACGCGGTGGCTATTAACACCAGAGAGCAGACTAAAAATTCTTCTTAAGTGGCCTGAAGTTGGAATGGATTGCTTCGTGAATTCTTTCCATATCCAATTCTCATGATTCTGCAATAACTCTACTTCCTCAACGTAAAAATAGGCCTTTAACAGAGCAGTGGAACGGTGACTCCCTTTCACCCAAGGAAGGAGGGTTCTCTGTGAGGAAAGTAACCCTCAAAGTTGGCCAGGTCCACTTCTCCGCCAGATTCACCTTTTGTTCAACTCAAATGAAACAATGCATCTCATTTTTTTTTTTTTTTTTTTAATCCACCTGAGGTTTGAGGGGCAGATGTGACCGAGAATACTGAGATATAGTGGACACATTCTTGGAAGGGAAAGGTACTCTAAAAATACAGATATCATTGACCTGGCATCACGAGGCCTTTACTCCATCTCTTCCTTCCCCTCCCCCACCCCTGCAGCCTATCTTCAGTAAAAGTAACATCCAAATATAAAATAGATGGGTCGTGTCCCATTCCATGGGGTCTTGAAATGTCTGTACTTAAAACAGGATAAAGCTGAAGCTGCGTTTGAAGTGTCCTAAACTAGGGCACCAAGAGCAGCTGCTATTTCTAGTTGGATCCCTCAGGCTGGCAGTGGAGAAGGGCAAGGCAAGAGTTACCTTGACAAATTCTCATTTCCAGGCCTTTGGAGCTTCAGCTGCATAGATTGCTGCAGGCAAATAGCTGACAAGTTCAAAGTAAAACGAAATACAACAAAACAAATAGAGAACATGAACCAGAACAGTAATAAAAATTATTCTAATGGGATTCCTTTTCCAAAAGAAATAATCCACTTAAAAATGTGAAGAATATAGATAAAACAGTCTGTGGTATTCAAAACAACAACTTTTTTATATCGCTGTGTAGCTCAATTAACTCTGCTGCTTCTGATTTTTGTAGTTGTCCATAGGTAGGATGAGTAGACAAGTATTCAAATCTTTTCAGGTAGATTTTGATGACTACGTTCAGCAACTAGATAGAGTTATATAGAGGCTTAGCCTACAGTACCAGGCTTAACGTAAAGCAGAATAACTGAACAGCTTGAGAAAATTCATTATTTCCTTACCTATTACTACCTACCACTTTTTGAAATTCTACCTTAGATCAGGCATTATATTAAAATCTTTGCTATTTTATTTTATTTTATTTTTACTTCAATCTTATGAACTAAAGCATGATTAGTATTATAAGTGTGGGAAGAGGATCTCAGAGAAATTAAAATTACCAAATTTACACAACTAGATAATTTTAATGGTAGATCAAGGATTCAAACTCAATTCAAGTATACCACAAACCTGTCTTAAGACATACTATATTGCAGGGCCCCGGGGTGGCTCAGTTGGTTAATCATCCGACTCTTGATTTTGGCTCAGGTCACGATCTCATGGTTCTTGAGATCTAGTTTTGTGTTGGGCTCCATGCCACCATCAGCATGCTTGGGATTCTCTCTCTCTCTCTCTCAATAAACAAACAAACCAACAAACTTAAAAAAAAAAACCACTACATTGCATGGAGGGGGAAAAAAACTAAAATTTTACCTGATATTATTTTTCTTCAACCTTAATACTCCCTTTAACATCATGATACTACCTGGGCAAACTAGGTAAATCGAAGTTTATTAACTGGGAAAGAGATAATAGCAGAAGGAAGAAAAAAATAAAGGCTATTAGTTTGGATTTTGAGCTTCAAAAGAATAGCCTTTGGAGAAGAGCAGAGACTACCCAATGTTAGACTAACCCCATATCTTTTCCTCCTGGCACACAACAAAATATTAAATCCCAACCTTCCCTCAGTTAAGGGTGGCCCTAGGACATGAGTGGAAGTGGTGTGCAGCATATCCAGGCTGGGTGCATTAAAAACAACAAAAAAAACCCCACCTCCGTGTGGGATAAAGCGTTTCTTTCTCCCTCTCCGCTGGCTGGCTGGCTGGCTTGGATGAGACACCTGCTTGGCAAATGCAAAAGGCTGCTGTTAGACCTGGTGGAAGCACAAAAGATCCTAGGTGCCATTTCACCGTATGAAGGAGAGCCATTGATCAGAGGCTCAGCAGCACCTGTTTTAAGCTTTACTTGAAGAAATGCTTTATGTCTTGTGTCAGAGCACACCAGGCTGGGCTTATGTGCCATACGCAAATACAGGCAGCGGGGGAAAGGAATTTGAAAAGTAGATCAAGGAGGATGTCTGATGAATGTTGAATGTGTATATGGATGGGGGAGGTAGGGGTCGGGGGAGTTTCCCCACCGAGGGTCCAGATGAAGATTTCTTGAAAACGTACAGGATAAATGACTTGGTTTCTTCAAGGAAAGGCTTTTTAGGTGTTTTTGTTGTTGCTGTTGTCGTCATTGTTTTCTTGTCTTTTTTTCTTTTTTTCCCTGAGAAGAGGCACAAAGGTTATTTATGGAGCCATTACCTGCAGATAAAAATACATTTTCAAGACATATTAGTCAATGGAAATGCGGTGTTCTTATTTGAATCCCAATTCAAACAAATTGTTTACACAAAACCAAAATATTTCGTAGAGTCTTAAGTGTAAAATATGCGAGCACCAAATAGATATTTGAGATTAAACATTACTATTGGTGTCCTGTAGTAATAGTGTGATGCTTTTCTTTTTGAAATAATCCTATCGTTGAGAAATTACTCAAATGCTTACAAATAGAGCAGTATGATGTCTGGATTTTCTTCAAACTACCACTGCTAGGATTGGGTCGGGGTATGGATAAACCAAAATTGGCTTTGAGTCGTTGACTGCTGAAGCGGGGTGACAGGTTCACGGGGTTCCATATATTTTCTCTACCTTTGCATGTTTGAAATTTTCTGTAACTAAAAAGTTAAAAAAAAAAAAAAAAGAAAAGAATTCCTTGTTTGAGGGGAGAACTGAGTACCAAGCAATGAATATGTAGGTATTTTGAGACATGGAAAAGTTACTCTGCAGCTTTCTCTGCCTGAGACTCAAAGGCTGGGAAGGACAAGTGAATTTTCATACAACTTCTCTGGATTGGAGAGGAGAGCGGCCTTGCCTTTCAGGAAATCCTAGGGGAGAGGCACAACCCAACGTGGAAAGAACTGCACAGTGTGTCACCATGAGCACTCTATGAAGGCTCACTCATGAGCTGTGTTTTTCCATGATGCCAGCTTTGTTCAGTCAAAAATCACGGTGAACATAATTATAAATCCGGTTCAGGATTCCAAACTCCATGACATCTCAGCACGTGGTTAACTTGGCTTCCTACGCATCACACAAGGCAAAGCACAAAGCAAGTCACACAACAGACAAGACAGAACAGGGGTAAGGCAGATAACAAACCAAATGCGGAGTCAGTCTGCAACCACACAGTTGGAAAGAGGCCTCAGTCAGGTCGGGGGAAGCTCCCTGTGCTTACTGCTTACTAGGCTTCAGCAGTGGAGGATCTCTGTTCTTCTTACAGATGATTCAGGCAGGGCCTTGAGGGGCAGTTGCCTTTCTGAAGTGGTCAGACGCAGAGGGTTCAGCGTTTGAAGGGTCTGACAGTTTGCTGCAAAATTCCTCCATTTTGAAAGGGATTTCATCAGTCTTGGGCCTTTGCAGACCTCCTCTGTTTTTGCTGGTTATCATGTCAGAGTGTGTCATTGGCTGGTTCTGGCCTCAGTGCTTGACAAGAGTGACTCCATCTTGCTCTCTCCGTGTATGCAAATAGGGCCTTGGCCTCACAGAGTCTCCTAAGCTTCCATGTGGCCCAAGAGGAGCAGAGGGGCAATCCAACATACAGAGAGAATCAGGTCTCTTGGCTATGAATGAGAATGAGGGGTGGTAGTAGTGACCAGCGCGGACCTGGGGACGTGAATCAGATTCATGGTGGATGTCTCCGGGGATGGTTAGACGGCAGTAGAGGATCAGATGCTTCCTAGTCCGGCAGCATAAATGGGATCCTTTGGGGCTTACCTGAAAGCCTGGGATGAGGAGGGGAACCCTAAGGTGACCAAGATTACATTTCCACCACCTGGTAGAATGGGAATTCAATATATACAATAGGTTGAATTATATAAAAATAAAGAAAATTAAAAGTCTTGCCCACCTGCATGTTTGAACTACAATTCATATATACTACAATTATAGTGCCTTTCAAAAACCCAGTGATTACTTCCACCACATTTAAGTACCCCAGATGAGGTTCTAAACACATCCTTGTTTCTTTGTTTTTCCTCTTCATTAACTTCATCTCAGACATTTAAGTCAGTTAAATATTTTAATTCTTTGTTCCTATGGAAAAAAGATCTTCCTGGCTGAAGACAGTTCTGTTAGTAACTATTTGTGTGACAGGAGAAAATAATTTACCTCTTTGGGCCTGAGTTTTTTCTTCAGCGAAATGAGGCTTCATTTCGAAGTCTGCATTCAAAACCTTTAAAGCGGGTTGTTTCTGCTGTTGATTTTGGTGTTATTGTCTTCATAACTGCCAAAAATGCCAGGGAATATCAGGCTATGCCGTGTAGATCCATTAGTTGACCTTCGAGGATGGGCTTTCATGGATCATAGTCTAAGAACTTCTCAAGCTGGGTTAGGTGTTGGGATAGACATAATCAGTATTGTGTGTGCATTATATTAGTCGAGAAGTCATAGAATGGCAAATTCTAAATATTATAAGGGACCTTAGAAATGATCTAATTCTCCTGTGGTAAAACCAGGCTTTGAACCCAAGCGTTGTTGTGGTGGTGGGGGTGTGTCATTTTGGTTATCTTCTCGCTATTCCTTCTAGCCCCAAATATAAAGCTGTACATTTCAACACACCTCCTTTGTTTTTCAATTCCAGATACCATTACTGAACGTCTGCTCTATACAGAGCACCGTGAAAACTTTGGTACAGATTAGGTGTATCACGGTCAGGGGGCTCACTTTTGGGAAGGCAAGTGACACCTCTGTTAAGTACTAATACCAGGTAATGTATTTAGTTCAAGCGGGCTTTGATGAGAGTTTTCTCCGAGGCCTTAAAACGGCATTTTGGAGGTAAAGCTGAGAAAAAGGACAGTTCGAAGAGAAGAATGATATTGGGGCTGGGCCTTGCACTAGGGTGGAATTTTGGAAAATGTGGGGTGGGGAGAATGGGCAAAGGTATTTCAGGGGGCAAAAAAAGCATTCATAAAATCTGGAGGAAAAAAAGGAGAGAATGTAGAGCACCTGGGGAGTACAGTATACTCACGTACCCAGAATCATGGAAAGGCTGGAAATGAGACCTGGGGTTTGATAACCTGAGTTATCAGCAGAGTGGCTGAAGGAAACAGTTGTCATTGTGAGCCCTGGGACAAGAGTCTTTTAAAATCAACTTTGGAGTTTAAAGAGGCTTCAGGTTGACAAGGGTAACGAGAGCCCTGTTGGGAAAGATGCGTTTGCATTTTTCACTACAGTGCGCTTAAGCATGGGGAAGTTATAAGGGCAGGCTCTCCCTAAGTCCCTAAGGATGTAAATGAAATTGCAATGAGCTTCACTTGGAGCACACCATTTAAAATTTGAATTCAACTAGGGACCAAATTAGGACTGGGAAGATCCTGGCTGCAGGCCAGAACTCAAGAATACAATGGTAAATTAAGTTAAAGTGGGTTTAAATAGTTTCAAATAAAACCNNNNGGGGGAGGCGGTGCAGAGCTCTAGGGCTGTGTAAGGGCTGAAATGATTCACAAGTTTGCATTTGCATGGTGACAGGAGAGGTTGACAAGGACCTTCTCTGGGGTTTCTCCCCAGGGTTTATTTTAACAATCTGTTTCGCAGATGGAAGGGTTAGCTTTTCATAATGAAAACCAATAATCCATTCTAAAAAATGATGATAAGTTAGCCAGGTTTCAGGGTTCTTGTCAGTTTCCATCTGGGTTTTCTCTGCCTTTGTATCTGAATGGTTCCTACAAATCACTCTTGTCCCAGGGAACTCATTTATGCCAAAGAAATGGGAAAATAAATGAAATCTTCATGCTCTCCTATGATAGCAGCTGATCTGGTAAAAATTCCCTCTGTGCGCAGTTACTTGAAATACTGTGTAGGTCTTTAAGAGTTCTGGCTCTGAAGCCCAGTGCCTAAATTTTAGTTCCACTTCTATTACTCTCTAGCTCTGAGACCTTGGGAAGTGTTTGGTCTCTCTGTACTTTAATCCCTTCATTTGTAATATGGAGATAAAACAGTAGCTATCTCACAGAGTTGTTTTGAGGCTTAAACAAATTATATGCAAAGAATTCAGAATAGTGCCTGGCAGACAGTAAGCATCATAAAAAGTGTTAGATAAAATACTAATAATTATTCTTTAAAAAAAAAAAAAGTTTGTCTTTGAGGGAGAGCGCGAGTGAGGGAAGGGCAGACAGAGGGGGCCAGAGGATCGGAAGCAGGCTCTGCACTGACACAGAGAGCCTGATGTGGGGCTTGAACTCGCTACCCATGTGATCATGACCTGAGCTGAAGTCGAATGCTCAACCAACTGAGCCACCCAGGGGCCCGGATAATTATTCTTAATTAATGTATTTATTTCATCAGTCACTGTTCTTCCTCTGTCCCTCATACTCCAGCTACACTGGGCACAGACATGTTCCCCTCTCCTCACTTCTGCTCGTATAGGTCATTCTAATGAAACAAACTTCCTTCACTTAAGCTCTCTCTGAAATTTTCTCATTCGGTAATTTGAATCCTATGACATTTCATTTGCACAGGCTTTCCCCACCAACGCCTTTTTCTAGCAACCCCTGGCAGGATTAACTCCAACCTCATCTGTGGTTCTATACCATTCTTCTCATGAAATCATCTTTCTTGGCTTGTCTTTACTACCAAAATGTGAGCCTCTTTTGTTTTTTTAATTTTTTAAACACTTATTCATTTTTGAGAGAGAAAGTGTGCAAGGAGGGGAGGAAGAAAGAGAGAGGGAGACACCGAATCTGAAGCAGGCTTCTGGCTCTCAGCTGTCAGCACAGAATCCAGCATGGGGTTTGAACTCACCAACTGTGACATCATGACCTGAGCTGAAGTCGGTGATGAGCTGAAGTTGGATGCTTAACCCACCAAGCCACCAAGGAGCTCCAAAGTATGAGCTCTTAAGTCCACAAATATTGCTCTTTGCTCTCGTCTTTCCAGAGCCTTAGAGAGAGTGCTGTTTCAAATAAACACTTTATTTATAGTCACTGAACTAATTAATTAGATGTCACTGGGACACCTGCGTGGCTCAGTCGGTTAGGTGTCCGACTTGGGCTCAGGGCAAGATCTCATGGTTCGTGGGTTTGAGTCCCGTGTCAGGCTCTGTGCCGACAGCTACCTCAGAGCCGGGAACCTGTCTTCGGATTCTGTAACTCCCTCTGTCTCTGACCCTCTCCTGCTCACACTGTCTCTAGCTCTCTCTCAGAAATAAATAAAACATTAAAAATTTTAAAAACAAATAANAAAAAAAATAAAAAAAAAAAAAAAAAAGAAGTCACTGGACATATTGATACCAGAAAAAGTAAAAGTAAATTTATCAGAAATCATGAGAATTCCAACAAACATATCACTGGTGTTTGTAGAACTATCTAGAAGTAAGAATTTAAGTAATATCGCATGCAAGATTATGATGAAAAGGTTTAATGTGGATAAGAAAGGGCCTTTTCAAGATTGTTATACTAATTCATTGTCATGGAGTATGAAATTTTTTTTAAATTATGAAGATTTATGGCATGATATCTTCACCGTACTTCAAAAGCTTTTAGGTCTACCAAGTTTTACTTATCTAGTCCTAAATTATGTAAGCTATATAATATTTATGTATGCATGCATGTGTATACACACATTAACTCCACTGCCACCATCCCATTAATTCAATGCAATCTCTCATGGATTCCCCCAGTTAATTATTTTCATGATGTAGGACTGCTGAGCAATATAAAGTGCATGCGTGGCACCTTTGGGAAATACATGAAATAAGAGTACTTTTAAAAAAATGTTTACTTATTTATTTTAATTTAATTTTTGAGAGACAGCGAGCACAAGTTGGAGAGAGAGGGGAGGAGACACAGAATTTGAAGCAGGTGCCAAGCTGTCAGTTAGAGCCTGATGCAGGGCTCGAACCCACGAACCATGCATGAGATCATGACCTGAGCTGAAGTTGAATGCATAACTGACTGAATCACCCAGGTGCCCCTGAAACAAGAGCACTTTTAATACAGATGAGTTTGCAAACTGAAATATGTCTGATAATTCAGTAGATGTTTCCTAAAAGACAGACTGTAGATAGATCATTATCTTAGTTCAAAAGAAAGGCACAACAATACCATAATAACAAAGATAATGATAGTGATAAATGCAACAACTTACCAAGAAAAGAGTGCAGTCATCAACTTATAGTTTCTGAACAATATTGCCTGAAAATATTTAATTCACAAGAGGAATTGGACAAATTCATAATCACTGTGGGCAATTTTTAGCACACATCTATCAGCAACAAATCTAGCAATCAGACAACATTTAGCACTAAACATAGCAGATTTGTAGACAAAATTGACTAGTTTATTTAAACTAGTTTTTTTCATTACTATAAAAACAGTCACAAAGGAAGCTGTATCAACTTTCAAAGAATCAACATCATGGTTTTGAACCAAAGTGGATTTCTCTTTTTTTAATGTTTTATTTATTTCTGAGAGAGAGACAGACAGAGTAAGCAGGGGAGGGTCAGAGAGAGAGGGAGATGCAGAATCCGAAACAGGCTCCAGGCTCTGAGCTGGCTATCAGCACAGAGCCTGACACGGGGCTCGAACCCATGAACCGTGAGATCATGACCTGAGCTGAAGTCAGATGCTTAACAGACTGAGCCACCCAGGCACCCCTAAAGTAGATTTAAATTAGAAATCATTTACTTCAGAAAATGCCTTCACCCACACACAATAGTAACATGTTTGCAAAAGATGACACACAGTTGGAAATACGTTATGAGTTAATGAGGAAATCACATTTAATTCAAGAAACTACAAAAGAGAAGCTGTGTAAAACTACAGAAATTTGTAGGAAGAAAATACAAATGGTAAAAGTCAAAAATAATTTAAAACACAAGAATAAACAAAAAATCATAGGCCAATTTTTAAAAAAAAAATTAGCTCATGTTAATTAGATGGATCTCTATCCAAACTAGTCAAGGAAAAGAGAGAAAAAGCAATGAGTAAACGTACTAAATGTTCAATAATCAATATTAAAAATGTATTAAACATTAAGTTTTCAAATATTAGAAATAAAAAAAAAGANGAGAGAAAAAGCAATGAGTAAACGTACTAAATGTTCAATAATCAATATTAAAAATGTGTTAAACAGTTAAACATTGTTTTCAAATATTAGAAATAAAAAAAAAAGTTGACTCTTTTCTCTTTTTAAAATGTTTTTTTATTGATTTTTGAGAGAGACAGAGAGACAGAGACAGAGTATGAGCAGGGAGGGGCAGAGAGAGAGAGGGAGACACAGAATCCGAAGGAGGCTCCAGGCTCTGCGCTCTCAGCACAGAACCTAATACGGGGCTTAAACTCGTGAATTGTGAGATCATGACCTGAGCCGAAGTCAGACACTTAACTGACTGTGCCACTCAGCACCCCAAGGAGATGACATTTTTCTAGAAAAAATGTTAATTATAAATTTGACTCAGGAGAACAGAATAAACATGAATTTGTAGCAATGATAATAATTGAATTGATAATCAAATACTCTCTTCAGAAGACACAATACCTGTGTTCCTACGATGATTTTTACTAAAACTTGAAGGAATATATCATGCATATATTAACCAGTATATAAAGAAAGAGTAACTCATCACATGCTATGTGGTATATGGTAGATATTACTTCAATCTCAGTAAGAGTAAAACCTATGTGACACTTCGCTGTGTGTCACATACTATTTTAAGAGTTAGTGGTAAAATGGGAATTCTTCCACACCGCAGGTGGAAAAATAAGATGATGTAACTACTTTATAGACATCTAATAAAGCTGAAGATAAACATATTTTTTGACTTGTCGACTTTTCCCCAAGAGACGCCCTTGTATTTGTGCCCTAAGAGACATATACTATAATGTTTATTGCAGTCCTACATTAGTGAAGGCTTGGAAACAACATATCTATTAAAATAATGCGCAGTCAATACTTAAAAACAAAAGCCACATACAGAAATATGGATACATCTCAAAAACATAATGTGGAAATTCGGCAAAGGGGAGGAGCCAACAGAGAGTTGATAAACACAAAGTCAATAAATAGAGGTTCTCTGGAGATCGGGAGTGGGCATAGAATCAAGAAGGGATAAAGGAGCAGCTAAGTTGTATCTGTAATATTTTATCTTTTTGAAAAAGAACAAAGGCAATAAACAATCTGCAGGAAAATAATAAAGGAATTGTTCCAGCATCCAGGTAGAGAAAGAGACATCTACAAAGGATAGAAAATCAAGCCCAGGGGCGCCTGGGTGGCTCAGTCGGTTAAGCGTCCGACTTTCGCTTAGGTCGTGATCTCGNACTTTGCTCAAATGACATTCAGTTCTGGATTACGATGGAGCAGTGTCTTCAGGTTTCTAAAAAGAGAAAGTGTGACTAAAGAATATTCTATTAGCCAAAACACCATTTGTGTATAAAGACACTTGCAGGCCGACAATCTCACACATGAAAGAATCCAGGGAACATAGCATACGTGAGTCCTTTTGGAAGACACTTCTTGACAATATCTAGCCAATTAAAGGATGAATCAAAGAGCTCACAAATGAAGCAGGCATGATTAAAACAAAACAAAACTGCTGGGAAGCAGCTACTCCACTTAAAAACAGAACGAATGCCAAATAATTTTGCTAATTATGATAGAACAGAACATATAGTTTATAAACATTAGCAGTGTAAAACCACAAGCTGGGAGGAAGGATGAAGCCGTGATGGTCAGAGTACTCAAATGTTCATCTTTTTTGGGGCGCCTGGGTGGCTTAGTCGGTTAAGCGTCCGACTTTCGCTTGGGTCATGATCTCGCGGTTGGTGGGTTCGAGCCCCGCGTCGGGCTCTGTGCTGACTGCCAGCTCAGAGCCCGGAGCCTGTTTCAGTCTGTGACTCCCTCCCTCTCTGACCCTCCCCTGCTCACGCTGTCTCTCTCTCTCTCTCTCTCCTAGAAAAAAAAAAAAAAACAACATTAAAAATGTTCATCTTTTTAGCTAAAGGATTCACAATCCTGTCTATATTCAAATATGTAGTTAAAATATAATGACTTCACTTTTTTTTCATCAGTAAGTTTTTAAACCTAGAATAATTTTTAACAGAATAATATTTGTAGCAAAGCAACACTTAAAAATCAGCAACTTCAGATTCATTTCACTTTCTGTTGTTTCTGCTAATTTTAAGGAAAAACACTCCTTGGTATTGTGGCCCCCTTTTTTTAAACTATAAATATATTTTACATTTTAAAGACACATTATTTACTTACAATACCATATTTTTTCCTTTAAAAAATTTTAATTTAGTTCTGAGAGGGAGAGAGAGAGAGCACAAGCAGGGGAGGGGCAGAGAGTGAGGGAGACACAGAATCAGAAGCAGGCTCCAGGCTCCGAGCTGTCAGCACAGAGCCTGATGCGGGGCTCGGACTCGTGAACCACAAGATTATGACCTGAACCGAAGTCAGATGCTTAACTGACTGAGCCACCCAGGCACCCCAAAATACCGTATGTTTTTCTAAAAAAACTCTTTGTAGTTCTCTGTGTTGTGTTCATTTTTTTCTTTCCTTCACTCAATATCTATGAATAAAAAGATGTCTGAAGTATTTGTCATCTAACATTATCTATAGTCATAGGATCTCAGGTAATTATTTTATCATTCTACTTTTCTGAATAAGTAAACAAAACAAAACTGCACCAATTCTAGTATTTTTTTTGAACGTTCTAATCTTCATTGAAGTTGGTGACTCTCGTGTTACTGGTTTTCCTCGAATGTTGATTCTAGCTGGTCTCTTCATTTTTATAAATATTTATGTTAGGAAAGTTAGTCTTTTTCCGAATGTGATTTCTGTGTTTCCCAGCCTGTCTTCAGATTGTAAAAGAGAGAGAACAGTGCTGTTTTCAGATTGTGCCAATATATCTAGCATTGCAAATTTGAGAATTTCCTCTTCCTTTTAAATGTGACCATCATCTAAGGTCCTATACCATGTTCCATAGGTTTAAGCTTTCATACCCAGTAGTTTTGCTTAGAGCAGAAGGCTATTTTACTGCATTGTCTATTGCCTGGGCAGTGAGAAATGTGGCGAGGTCTCACTCTCTATTATCCTAAAGGTTGCCTTAGGAGACTTCCTTTCTTAAAGGTCTATTACCTTTAAACTTGGCAAATATATATCTAGAGCCACTTTTACTATTTATGATAGTATTCCCTTTCATGTGCATTGAGCTGTGATTTTCTCAGTAATCAAATCCTGTGAGTGGGCATATATATGTGTGTGTGTGTGTGTGTGTGTATATATATATATATGATGTCAAATGTGAGGAGGAGGTGGGTACAAGCACTAAGTTCACCATTTGACTGACTCTTACTCAATATCCATTAACCTGAGAACATAATCACTTTTCTGGTTAAAGAAATATTACATTTAACAGGAAGAAAAGAAAGACTATGTGTATTTGCCATTCCAGGAATTCAAAATAGTACAGACCAAGCTTGTGTGTACGTGGGTTAAGGATTTAAAATAATCTTTATAGAATAAATATCACTTATTAGTACTATTTTTATTAAACAAGTAAAGTTCTGAAATGTATGCTTCATAACCTTGTATCAATATTATGAAAATTGAAATTAGGCTTATTTAATTTGTTAGAAGTACAATTTTTAATTTTAGAAATCTAATGAGAGTTTGTCATTTCATAAATACTTTATGACATACACATTAATGAAAATATACAGAAGTTATTTAATATCTTATTTTCATAGATTCAATTATAATTTAAAATGTTAAATTATTATATATTAAATATCTATTTATTATTCATTAAATTATTAAATATTACAATTTAAAATATTAAATTACATATTTAAACCACATTACAGATCATTTCCCCTTGACTTTATTTTGTTTTTCTAAAATGTTTTGAAGTTTATTTATTTTGAGAAAGAGAGAGCGAGCAACAGGGGAGGGACAAAGAGAAAGGGAGAGAGTCTTCCAAGCAGACTCTGCACTGTGTCAGCCTGATGAGGGGCTCATACAAACTGTGAGATCATGACCTGAGCCAAAATCAAGAGCCAGATGCTTATTTGACTGAGCCACCCAGGTGCCCCTCACATTAACTTTATATCTGGCTTTTTTCTTTTTAATAGCAATGTTGTCAGTGGTAGAAGATTATATGGGTTGACCCTGTAGAACAACTATATTTCTTTGGAACTGCTGACCTCAGGACTCCCTTAGGGAGATAGTAAACCCCTTATTGTTTAAATTGCAGATGGTCCCCCACAATGGTTCAACCTAGGATTTGTCAACTTTACAATCGTAAAGAAAGTGGTACACCATTGAGTAGAGGCCGTACTTCAAGTTTTGCTGTTTGATCTTTTCCCAGGCTAGCATTATGTGGTACAGTACTCTCTGGTGATGCTGGTGGGTGGCAGGGAACCCAATCTCTCAGTCAGCCAGGCAATCCTGAGGGTAAACAGCCAGTACACTGACCACCATTCTGTACCCATCCAGCCATTTTGCTTTTCAACTTCAGTATGGTACTCAATAGGTAACATGAGATAGTTAACACTTTAATATACAATATGCTTTGTGTTTGATGATTCTGCTGACTAATGTAGGCTGATATAAGTGTTCTGAGCACATTTAAGGTACACTAGGCTAAGCTATGATGTTCTCTAGGTAAGGTGTATTAAGTACAATTTAGACTTTAAGGTATTTTCAACTTTCCATAGGTTGATCAAGTGCTAACCCCATTGTGAGTCAAAGATCTCTACTATTATTTTAAGATCTATACTTTTGAGGGGCTTTCTGTTATTTGCAAAGAAAAACATCCTAACAAGAAAAAAGTAACTAATGTTATTAGAATTACTGATACAAAGACAATTTTCCTTTTTTTCTTTCATTTAAGGAGCTTAGTTTTTATACCTAGAAGTTGGTTTTGTTTTATTAAAGTTAAATTTCATTCATAAATATTGTTTGTTTTATCTTTTACTGGTACTTAATGATGATTAAAAATGAATTCTGAGCACTATACTAGTTTCCCTGATTCTGAGAACAGTTCCAGCATGGAGTTAAATGTTGACCTTCACAAAACAACCTAGCCTAGCTCTCAGTCATAGCCGCTGAAATGAACTACAGTGTTCAGCACCGGTAAGGTATTTTTTTGAGCCAGATAACAGTGAGCTGCGATCAGATTCATCATGCGGTCCCAGGAAGATAAAATTGCTCCGTTGTTTTCATGTATTACATATAGGGCTTGTCCAGAGATACATCTGTTCAGGCAACAGAGATACTGGACTTGCTTGGAACCAGGGGGGAAAAATTCATTTTTCTGCACTAAATTAGGTTAAGCATGGACTTTTAAAAATCAAATTTAAGGGGTACCTGGATGGCTCAGTTGGTTGAGTGTCCGACTTCAGCTCAGGTCATGATCGCACGGTTTGTGGGTTCGAGCCCCGCATTGGGTTCTGTGCTGACAGCTCAGAGCCTGGAGCCTGCTTCAGATTCTGTGTCTCCCTCCCTCTCTGCCCATCCCCCACTTGTGCTCTGTCTCTCTCTGTCTCAAAAATAAATAAAAAACAAAAAAAAATTTTTTTAAATAAAATTTAACAAAACTTTAATTAAAAGGAAAGAATACAATGTTTCTTTTTTAATGTTTTATTTTTTGTATTTTTGAGAGAGAGAGAGGAACAGAGCACAAGTGGGGGAGGGGCAGAGAGAGAGAGGGAGGGAGATACAGAATCCAAAGCATCGGGGCTCGAACTACCAAACCGTAAGATCATGACAGGAGGTGAAGTCAGACACTTAACCAACTGAGTCATCCAGGTACCCCCCAAAAAATTAAGTTTTAAAAGGGAAAGTAAACTGTTTGGAGAGTTTTAGATACAATATTTTTTTCTGTCATCTCTTCTGTTTTATCTTCATTGTCCAGAGGAACACATACCAATTTATACATTTAAGTTTTTTCAATATAATTCATGTTTAACTGAGGAACATATTGAAATTGGGAAAATATCTGGAAACTTGTATTTCGTAGATGAGGACCTATGAATACATTTTGGAAACCAATTTTCATCTGTCGTATTCATGGCAAAAGGCTTCATTATAGAGCACACAATGGTCCGATGTTCTCAAATCTATGGGGCCACTGTTTACCTAGAAGCAAATTGATATTTAAACATACAAGCACTGTATGAGAGTGTGGTTGCCAAAATCTGTTTGTCTATGAGACTTAAGCAAATACAATCAGAAATCGTCTGAAATGTTCCAGTAGTAATATTTAACCTATTGGCTTTAGAATCAGAAAATCTAGATTTATGCTGTCCTTTCTTACTTTGAGATTCGGGGCTTCTGTTTCTTATTTCCAAGGAGGAGATGATAATAGTAATGGTAATAAGAGCAAGAACAAGAAAAACAACTTGTTCCAAAGAAAAGTCAGACCAAATGAGTTAATGTACATGAGGGTTTATTTTTAATGGAAAAGTAATAGAAAGCCGCATTGTTTCTAAGCCTGCCAGGGGCAGGATGATCTAAAACAAACAACAGCAAAATAGTCTAAGCATTATGGAGTCACCGTTTTGTATACAAGGCAGATAAAGTAATTCTTCATTCTTGACTTCTAGGCCCCATGTCTCCATAAAGGCAGGCTAAAGTTTAAAGTTCTGAATTGCTCTGTGATGGGCTATGCAAAACTTTGTCTATTTAAAGAACTAAAACCAGATGAATCATTTAACATTCATTCTGAGATGAGCTGTGTTGACACTTTTGATTTGGGGGCTTTTTCCTTTGCTATCTGGGACTACCCAAAGGAGAAATTTTCTGCACTGCTGATTTATTGTCAGCATATCCCATGAGTTAAATGTTTTCTGGGGAATCCCACAAGGCCATTTTTACAGTCCTTATCAGCATTGAAGTTGGAATCTCAGAGACCAGGGTTCTGTTTATTTAACTGTGTGGCTTTAGGCAAATCACTTTAACCAACCTGATGTGGGACAAACCTAGAGTGTTGTGAGTAACAAATATTGACGCTTAATGAATAAGAAAGTGCTCCATTAACTGCAAAGTTCACTGCAAATATGACACTGCAAACGGGTTTTATCTGGGGACAAGCAGGCTAGGGGTCCTGGCTCTCAACACCCCTCCAATGATCTTTGTGAACCTGAACCAATCGAATTATCTTTGTGTGCCTCAGTTTCCTTTTCTGTAGGATGAATACATTGCACTGGATTATCTCTGAGATTTCTTCCCAACATTTATATTGAAATAATCCATAATTCACACTTAGGAACTATATCTTAAGGCTTTTTAAAAAAGCCTTTAAATATTTTTGGAAAATTTTAAAGCAGAAGATAAATATATGTTAGGGGCGCCTGGGTGGCTTAGTCGGTTAAGCGTCTGACTTTCGCTTGGGTCGTGATCTCGCGGTTCGTGGGCTCGAGCCCCGCGTCGGGCTCTGTGCTGACTGCCAGCTCAGAGCCTGGAGCCTGTTTCAGTCTGTGACTCCCTCTCTCTCTGACCCTCCCCTGCTCACGCTGTCTCTCTCTCTCTCCTGGAAATAAATAAAACATTAAAAAAAAAAAGATAAATATATGTTAGAACAGTAAGATAAGATTGGTGAAAGAACAGTAATATCATGGCCAGCCAGGTCTTTGATGTTTTCCCCTCCCTTCTTTTTCCGTTCCTGAGGATCTAGGACTGTGGTGACACGACTCCTCAGGAATACAGACATGGAGAAGCACCCACATTCTGGCTTTGTCTCACTCTGTTGTTTGTGTTTGATAAGTTCAAAGTAGGGGCTCCTGAGTGGCTCAGTCGGTTAAGCATCCAACTCTTGGTGTCAGCCCAGGTCATGATCTCGCGGTTCATGACTTCTAGCCCCGTATCAGGCTCTGCACTGACAGCATGGAGCCTGCTTGGGATTCTCTCTCTCTCCCTTTCTCTCTGTTCCTCCTGTTCTCTCTGTCTCAAAATAAATAAAGAAACTTAAAAAAAATAAGTTCAAAATAAATATGAGACAAAGCCTACTAAACACTTTTGTACTGGGCACGAAAATTAAGCTGGCCCAAGATCTAAGCCAAAAAATAATTCCTGGTCTCTCTGTAACAAATGTGGATCTGATTACACACTTTTGACTTTCTCCGAAGGATGTGCTTAAAAAAAAAAAGTAAGGGTGGAAGGGGCATGGGAGGTCTTTTCATTTCTTTATTTCTCATGGTTTCTGACATAAATGCCCTTGACGAAAATTCCAGAATTTGAGGGGCTTGTTTCAGGAGGAAAAGGAACTATGAGGCCCTGATGAAGGGAAACGAGCCATACTTTAAGTGGCATCGTGAAACAGCTTCCTGAGGAAAGGAAGGGACAGGGTGATTATAGAGACTGCAGGCTGAGAGGTCTCCTTGGGAAATTTGATCTGGAAAAGATGCTCTGCTCTACACTTTCTGGGACCTCGTTGTCCTGAGGCCATATTCTTCCTTTGCATTCTCACACCTCGACCTCCTGGACCCTGTCAGTAGATCTTGAGGTCTTCATCTCACACATCCGGAGGATGAGTGAAGTTTCCCGAGCATTCCATATTGAAGCACATTTTCCCATGCAAACTTGGTTCCCTTTGACAGTCAGTTACTGCTAACTATTTTGGTACAGTGTTATAGGTGCCTTATGAGTGAAGTAACTTTTTCTGGGATAAACCTCAAACTCTAGCTGACACATAGTCCATGGTTTCCATAAGAAAATAAGATTCTAGCTCCAGAATGCTGCTCCATTTCTAAGTGAAGGGAGTCTTGAAGATAATGTTCTTCAGATATGTCCATCAGGGTCTTCAGAGTCTAGGATGAGAGGCGCATGAGAAATGAAAGTCCAGTCTAATCATGGCTTGGGGCTTGGTATCTCCCGAGTCTTGGGAGAATGGCTTAATCTCTGCAAGCTTCCACTAGCTCAGCAGCAAAGTGAGATGGAACACTTGTACGATGAGTTGATAGGGACATGCCAAGTGTCATCTAACGATCCTTATCTTTGATTCTGTGCTCCACACAGACTAGATTACTAATTCCCCAGAACAGCCATGCTGGCTCATACCTCTGATGTCATACCCCTCTGTATCTTTAGCAATTCCGCTCAAATCATTTCCAGGAAAATCTCCCTAACCCCTGCACACGTGGCCAACACGAACACACACATCGTAGTCCCCCCGGAGCCTCTGCACACCTTGTGCTTAGCTCTGCTGCAGCACATATCTCACTGTATTAAAGAAAAAAAAAAAAGGTGGCTGTTTACTTGCCATCTCTCGTATTTTGGAGAAAAGGGCTCATGCTATTTGCCTTTGTATCACTGCACATTTATTTGTATACCTCCTGGCAGGAGGTGGGTAACCAATAAATATCTCTTGCATAAATGAGCGAATGCATGAATAATGATAAGGATTTTTCCTTGCAACAGCAAAGCTCTCTTCCAGTTCTTTCTTACAGAGTGATGCTCCCTGAGTTTATTGCTCAGCTTCCCTTGGCCAAGCATATCCTCAGGTGGGTGAGTAATCGAAGCTCTCCGTGTATACCAGAACTCATTAGCAGGAGCCCTGCAGGGTGAGGCTGTGCTCCTTCCTCCTCACTCACCCAGCCATGCTGACAAAACTCAGAGCTGCGGGGAAGTGCCCAGAGCCCACACCCTCCTTTCAGACTAGACCTTGGCCCCTTCGGCACAAAATGTTCCAAAGTCTGAGTCAGCCGCCCCGACCCATCCGCATGCCTGGCTGCCGTCCAAGACTCAGATAAGAAACCACCCAGGTGCTCAGCCTCAGAAAGCCAACAGCAAGGTGGTCTGGGCCAACAGAGTCTAAATGAACCAAATGCAGGATGGAAAAGGAAGCAAGCACTAGCTGAGAGTCAGGAGACAGGCCTGGTTTCTCCGATGATAAGCTGTATAACTTTAGCAAGTTACTTCTCCTCTCGGGGGCTAATCTCACCTTCTGGGCAGTAAATGGGTTAAGCTGGATGATATCTAAGGACGTGTCTAATTCTCAGGCTCTAGGATCTGGACTCAAGGGCAGGCCAAGCCATTCCCATACCTGAACAGGTCATGATCCCTGCCTCTAGCAACCCTGTCCTCGATCCCCAGGGGAGGAGCCAGAAGGGACAGCTCAAGCTTACAGCCAGTGAAATGCACACAAGATGCTCTCTCAGGCCTCATTCCTAGAGGCTTGATTCTAAAAAAGCTAAGCCTCGCTTTTTCTCCAAGCCCTGTTACTAGCCGTGGGTAGTGTTATACTCGTACCAAGAAAGGGCCTCGGCCTGGGGTGCACCTACCACGTAGACAAGCAACACGCCACTACCTCCCACACGCGATGTGGGATTGCACCATCCCTTCTACATGGGCCGCATTTGCAGCCTGTGGATTGACTAGGATCAAATACTGATTACTTTGGACCGGATCAGAAGGAGCATGACCAAGCATAGCAGTAGTTCTACCGAGAGCAGCACCTTTTATTCATTGTTCTGGGCTTTCGTGGCTTGTGCAACATTCTGTCCTGTTGGCTCATTTTGTCCTCACAAGCATTCTGTGAAGGCTGTACCTTTAACCACATAATGCAGAAGAAGACGCTGAAGTTTGCTCCTAACATAATGCAGACAAAACGTACACGCTGGCCGAGACAGGCTAGATGGCACTTCTAACTCCTCACGTTTGTGTAGCATTTCAGTTTGCCAAGACCATTTTGTAACATCATCCTATTTGGTTTTCACTATAGGTGTAGTAGTGAAGTTAGTGGCTGAGTCATGACTGTTTAGGGAACAGAAACTTGAAGTGAGGTGAGGTTAAGTGATGGTGGTTTGGATCTCTTGAGCCTCAGTCCTGGGAATTCCCAGTACGCTACCAATCTGGGCTAGCAATCCTCAGAGGTAAACAGGGGCCCGAGGGGCTGGGAGTTTCCTAAAAAGCAATGACCCAACATAGGGTGTTAAGCTGGATTTCCAGAGCTTACTTGGGATTGTGAATGGGGTCAGGGTATGAACGGATGTAGAGAAGGAAGGAAGACAAGTAAGGGGAGGTCACCTTGAGCGTAGTATCCTGGACCATGTGCAAATGATGCCAACAGTGTGAAGTCATGTATGTACTTGGTTCATTTTCTGCAGCACAGAGTAAGCCTGGTAGGTTGTGGTAAGAGGAGAGAGCGTTCTGGGTGGAGGGGTTTCTGTTTCCGCAGGGGATTTTGAACTCATTCAACCTGAAACTTCTAAATAAAATAACTTATTACAGGTGGATTAGCAGGGGTTCACATTCAACACACTTGTGTGGCCTCACCTTCATCTGTGGTAATTTTTCATTCTCTCTCTCTCTTTCTTTCTCTCTCTCTTTTTCTTTGTTAACCTACTGTCAGGTCATTAGACAGTGAATCACAAACAGTGTATATAGAAGGGAATTACATGTCTGGGTCTTCATGACAAAGAATATTGACATCTCGGGTTCTGGGTAAAATTAAGAATGCTGAATAAAGTTGGTGGTGGCTCATTCTGTCATTTGGTAAAAGTGAAAGCTTGGAATAGTCAGAGTTGCTCTTTGTTATCAAAGCTTAACTCGCAAAAGAAATGTGGGTGAAATCCCCATTAAGAAACTAGAGGTTCTGCTTCTCTCATGCTCTGGCCTCTCTTAATTTAGCTCTAGAAGTCTACCGTTTGAAGGATGATCAAGGGTGTAGCATGTTTATGTTCATTTAGTAACTGTGCCGCAGCCCCTAAGTCAGCCCTGTCTGTGTCTTCTACAGTCCCTGTACTGTCGTGATTAACTAAATGGATGATTTGCTCATTTCTCTGGACTCTGCACCCTAAGTATTTTCAAATTCACTTTGCAATCTCATTTCTGTATCTTGAGATTTGGTTCGCATCATATTTCCTGTGAACCATGACAATAAGCTTTTAGTTATCACCCAGACTCCAACCTGGGCTAGATTGTGATCTGTTACCGATACATTACCCCAATGGCTCCATACATTCAGGATAACACTCCAGATCATGCACGCTTTGCCTCCTGAGCCCCATTGCCTGTCCAATGACACATCTTCCTTTAGCCATATGGAATTACTTGCAATTCCCTGAACGTGCTGTACGCTTGTAAGCCACCATATCTCTGATGATGGCAATCCCTTAAGGAGAACACGTTTCTTCTCCTTGCCCTGCCATTGATTTATCATGCCTTCTTCATAATTGTCTTCTCCTTGCATCCGTCTCTGACTACACTCTTCCTTAGTCCTCCAGAGTCCACTTATTCTTTGGCAATTTATATAGGCATCCCTTAGTCCTTTTTCACTGTAATTTCAGTTTTCACCATGTACATTTTTATTTCACTCCCTAAGCTATAAATTCCTCAAATGCAATAGCTGTGTTTTCATAGATTTTTCTCCCTTTAGGAAGGTTGGATGAATTTTCTTAGAATGAATATTTAATAACATGTCTGTTTCTCAGTGCAAACAAGGAAGTTGATCTTTTTCTTTTTAGTTTTTGTCTTACTAACACCGGAAAAGCCTATTGACTTTTTATTTTCTGAGAAGGATCCTCATACAGTAGTAAAAGTTGATTCTTTCAAAAGTCTTTAATATATGGACCCATATTACTGCAATGAATGGAAGTCTGAGAATGTCCATATCTATCCTCTTTACTGAATAACCGCTGGGCATAATCACCTGAGATTTTGTCTGGCCCTAGCAGAATTTATTTCTTCTTTAATATTTAAATATTTTTAATGTTTATTTTATTTTTGAGAGAGAGAGAGAGAGAGACAGAATATGAAACAGGCTTCAGCCTCTGCGCTGTCAACATAGAGCCTGATGTGGGGCTTGAACTCCTGTGAGATCATGACCTGAGCTGAAGTTGGACACTCAACTGTCTGAGCCACCTAGGCACCCCTACCCTAGTAGAATATTTTATTTCTACTTTTAAATTGTTATTCAATCTTTACATCAAAATATTGTTCATTCAAACATTTTGAAAGATTTTGGAAAGATAGTTTTAGTCTATATGCTGAAGAGCAAGGTGTCACTTTCTAATGAATCAGCATCTCTTATTTAGAGATACTGGTAATACATTGGGAAGGTGAACATGCTTCAGCTTGTTTATATGGGTACAGAATGTAAATGCCATTTTTATCTGTTCCCTTCCAATTATGGATACTATCTGGTAATCTGAAAGCCCTTATTTTGTATTCTGACTCTGTCATCTAATAGATTTATGACTTCAGCCAAGTTACTTAACAGTTTCTTTACCTGTAAAAGAGAGGTCCTAATTACACCTGCCTAGAGGGCTATTGTGAGGACAAAAAGATGTAATACACACCCAGTACCTAAATAATGTCTAGCACATAGTAAGCAGATATGTGAATTATATGAATCTTTACTTTTGAATTTCTCCTTTTGGCTTTCCTTCCTCTGGATCACTCTGTCATTGTGGTAACTGTCACTTTCTGACTCAGAAATCTTACAGATGCTACAGGATGCAAATATAAAATTGTTTGGCTGAACCGGATCCTTGACATTACTCTACACATTTTAGAATTATTACGTTAATTTCTGCAAAGAACCTGCTGAGATTTTGATTGGGATTTCAGTGAATTTAGAGATTGCTTTGGGGAGGGAGGGTGCTACCAGTATTGTCTTCCAATCCATATATATTGTATATCTCTCTAGTAATTTTAGGTTTTATTTCAGCAAAAGTTTATAGTTTTCAGCAATGATAATCTTTCTCTTTTGCTGACTTTATTCCAAGATATTTGGTATGCTTGATGATATATATTGATTGCTATTTTAAGTTTCATTTTTTCAATTTTTCTTTGTTTATATGTAGAAAGACAATTGATTTTGACTAGTAACTTTGTGTCCTGTGAACATGGCAAATGCGTTTTTTCTAGGAGTATTTTGTGTGTTTGTCAATTTTACTTGGGCTTAATGTTAACACTTAATGTTATCTATGAATAGTAACAGTTTTACTTCCCATTTTTCAGTCTTCGTCTTTTTATTATTATTCTTATTGCCTCATTGTGGTTAAGACTCCCACTAAGAATTCAAAAGCAAGTTTGAGGAAAGACACTACTGCCTCATTCCTACTTTTTTTTTAAATTTTTAAAATTTTTTTTATTTCTAGGAGAGATAGAAAGAGAGTGTGAGCAGGGGAGGGTCAGAGAGAGAGGGAGTCACAGACTCTGAAAAAGGCTCCAGGCTCCGAACTGGCAGTCAGCACCGAGCCCGACGCGGGGCTTGAACCCACGAACCGTGAGACCATGACCTAAGCGAAAGTCGGTCGCTTAACCGACTAAGCCACCCAGGCGCCTCTGCCTCATCCCTACTTTTAGAGGGAAAGCATTCAGTCCTTGACAACTGGGAATAATGCTGTTGGTTACTTTGTAAATACCCATAGCCAGATTGAAGAAATTTTCCTTCCCTTCCTAATTTATTCAGTTTTATCCTGAATGACTTTTTGCACCTACTGAGATAATTTTATGATTTTCTCCCTGACCCTCTTTATTTCATAAGACACCTTGATTGACTTTTTATTAAATGAGGCTTATCATCCTAGGTTAAAAATCACTTAGTCATAAAGATTGTTTGTAAAAATATTTCTAGATGTTACTTGCCACCATTTTATTAGAGATTTTTGATCATGAGTTATATCGGTCTATAATTTTCTTTTCTTGTATCTTTGTCAGACTTTGGTATCAGGATTATGCTGATCTCATAAAATAATTTGGGAGCTGTTTCCCTCTTCTCTATATTCTGCAAAATTGATAATATTTCTTCCTCATTTGTTTGCTAGAATTTACCACAAAGCCATCTGTGACTGGATCTCTGTTTGTGGGAAGGATTTGGGTCAAGAACTCAATTTCCTTAATAGATATATGGCATTCAGATTTCCTATTCTTCTGTTCATATTAGTAATTTGTGTTTATCAAGGAATTTATCCTTTTCGTATACGTTATCACATTTATTGGCATAATATTATTCAAAATATAACCTGATTATCCTTTTACTGTCTATAGTGGCGTGTTCCTCTTTTATCACTGATATTGCTAATTAGTTTTCTTTCTCTCCCCTTCCTTCCTTTCTTCCTTCCTTCCTTCCTTCCCTTTTCTTTTTCTTTTTCTTTTGAACAGTCTCGCTAAAATGTTTATCAAAGAGCCAACTTTGGCCTTTGTTGATTTTTCCCCCCATTTATCCAATTTCTATTTTACTGATTTCCACACTAATTTTTTTTTTAGTATTTCCATTCTTTTAATTTGCTGTTCTTTTTTTAGAGTTTTCTTTATGATGGAAAATTAGTTCACTGATTTTGTACCTATCTTTTTCTAGTATAGGCATTTAAAATAATAAATAAATTGTTCTCTTCTTCCTCTTTCCCTTCCTTTGCTTCAGTCCAAAGCAAGTTTGATGTCCATATCAGGAACGGAGAAAAACTATGGTGCTCCTGAGTGAGAGAGACTTCAGAGCCCAGCTGCTGTGAGAGAGGTATCTCAGTGCACAGTTTGGAGGCCAACACAGGGTGTTGAAGCCCCACAGGAATGAAGAGAGTTTCTGTGGATCTGGAGAGAGACAGTCCAATATGGAACATTCGAGCCCCAGCAGGGAAGGTGAGTGTATGTGGCCACATACATTTTTAACATATAGGAGAATTAATCAAAAAAGCAAAACTGGTAAATATAGTGGGAGTCAAGTGTCTCACCATTAGAGAAGGGACTTATAAATATGGAAAGGGAAAAAGCAGATTGAAAACTGCCATGTTTGTGTGAACTCTTGATTTTCAATATAGATAGGTTGTTTGACTAATAGATATATAAATATAAGTATAAATGTGTGTGTATACATTCCATAGTTATGTACTAAGAGGGAAACAGTGACATACCATATCAATGAGTATACTTACCACTTGGATTTTGGTTTTGAGATAGAGTTCTCCACTATAAGGAAACTGAAACTCTTATAGTAATGGCTGTTTCCAGGGCTTGGGCAGGAAAAGCTCAAGATAAGCATGGGATATTTTGTTCCAGGAAAAGTAAAGTTTACTTACTTCGGGAAAGTAAGGAAGTATTTTTAGAATGATAGGGACATGTCAAAAGGACAGAGACGCCAGCTTGAAGGGGTTCCCTCAAGCCAAATCTGAGACAACTTCAGCCTGCAAATTGATTATGGTTATGATTGGATTATAGCCATAGAATAAAATAAAAATCTGTGAATCCATGCAAATATTTAAAAAAATATATTAAATGCCGGGTTTAATGAGCCTCATAAAGTATAAACTTTAAAACAAGGCAAGATATGCTGAAGGAATATGATGAAAGTATAACTAAACACTGTAAGATTACTTTTCATCTGGAGCTAGGAAGCATTTATAGGACAATGTGAGGAACAACCAGGAAGTTGTTCCCCATGATAATTTTTCCAGAAGGAGACGACCTCAACCTAACATAATGGATTGTATTTTCTTAGTAACCATTCCCTATGCTCTTGCTTCATAGTTATCTTGGTTATCCTCTGGTATCTGGTATCTGGTCCTTAATTCAGTTTCTTCAATGTATGTTTTGGGACCTTCTCCTGTTTATCTCACAGAATCTCCTAGTGATATCTTCTAGTAACTGATCTTAACCCCTATTCCCATTATCAACCTGTCTGTTTTGGAACACAAGATAGACAGGTAGGAAGGTAAGTGTGGTAAATAGACAGATACTAATCAAAATAAAGAGATACGTAAGTAGACAGAATGATAGGAGACATTTTAATAATATTATGTTATAATTTCTTATAAAAAGTACTAAATATAATACTACTTGAACACAGTGGAAGTTAAATCTAAGGTATTTAAAGTGTAACTGAAGTGAAATTCAGGCATTTACATATTTCTTCACTGCAATCTTTATTAGTTTTTTTTTTTTAATTTTTTATATTTAAAAGACAAAATTTATACTACTAATAATGTTTTTCTATGGACATCTATGTGTTTTCCCAGGCTTGAGTATGTTTAAGCTTCCCATATTAAACAGGATATCTGTGCTGAAATTCTCTGTGCTTCTCCATGTCTATTCCTTGCTATTCTTTACCTTCTACTGTTTCCCATGAGGCGGACCATGGATGTCACTGTCTGGACTCTCATGACCTGTGTCTTCCAAATAGGTTTGCCCAATGGGGGCATCATCAGGAAACCAAAGGCAGGGCATCTGTCCTGCTGGCTACCTTTCTGTTGGGCCATGGGTGGACGATGGCCCATATCTATGGCTATATCTCCTTTCAGCCACAGCAACTGTGAGTGACCTTCCTCTACAACTCTAGGTTACTCCAGGTACTACTAATTGATTCTTCCTCCTGACTCTTGGTAGAATCTGGGTACTTTATCATCCCTCACTGTTTCACTTCTAAACATGGTCCCTAGATTTGTCAGTTGGCTTTCATTAAACTCTCTTCAACAGTAGTGTGCCATCTGTTTTCTGCTCAGGCCCCAACTGACATAATATTTAATAACTCCTTCCTATGAAAATTATATACTTCTGCTCAGCATTGACTCAGATTCATAGATCTTCATTTTTTTTATCCCTTTGCTAGATACCTTTGTAATTCTAAATAAAAGATTTCAATTCTTATTTCTTTATTTATACATTTTAGATATCCATTGATTTCCTAATAAGAAAGGTAAATAATTTAGCACCCTACAGTCCCTAAGGAAGGGAATTTGTCAGCCAGAAAGGAGTCGTGCATTCTTACAACTATTAATAGAAAAATATCATGTTAAAAGTGCTTTGATCTTGGTCCTTCAATCACTATGTCCTCCATTCCAGATGAAAACTCGTCTTCTGATTATGTGTAAAAGTCTATGGCATTAAAAAATATAGTGTTCTGGGTATAATTTCTAATATATATCAAAAGGATTTATTTTCCATCAATAAAAATATATTAAACAATAAAATAATCAGGAATCATAAATATCCTATGAAATGGAGTCTATCATTTAGATAACCATGACCCACATTTCTGTAGGTAATCGTACTGGGAGATAAAGAAGTTTCTTAGAAAGGGACTCATTTCATGTTGAAATCTCTCACATGGCCATACATAGAGATATTTTGGCAAAGAATCCAACAAAGCAAGCCCACAAGTTCTAGGCCTGGGCTAAATGATGGATCGGACAGAATTCTGACTCCTTCAAATTCTGATACATGGGCTTAGTGAGCTGGGCACTGTGTGTTGGAAGAGAGTCAATCTCAGACCTGCCTCCTCCATAGTCTTCTCTGATTCAGTTAATGACAGCCGCATCCTTCCAGACCTTCAGGACAAACACCTTGAGTTATTCCTGATATCTCTCTCTTACCATTCCTAGCTTTAAGAATTCCTCTTGCTTTTCCTTCAAAATTTACACCAAATGACAGGTGAGGTACGCATTATTGTTTCAATTTTATTTTACGACTGGGAGATGCAAGGACAAATCCGTATTCTGAAAAGGCAGCAAAACCGTATTCTGAAAAATTAGAAGATGCAAACTGCAAAATAATTGGCTACCCAGATTCCTCCCTGCCCTGCACATTCTCTTTTGTAGTGTCATGTGACAAACATTATAATAATTTTTGACTGTGCTTCACGCTGTTGGAAGAATTTTCTTATTTATAAATGATTTTTAAAAGTTTATTTATTTTGAGAGAGAAAGAGTGAACATGAGTGTGATAAGGGGAGAGAGAGAGAGAGAGAGAGAGAGAGAGAGAGAGGAAGGGAAAGAGAATTCCAAACAGGCTCCACACTATCAGCATAGAGCCTGACGCAGAGCTCAAACTCATGAACTGGGAGATCATGACCTGAGCAGAGATCAAGAGTATGACACTTAACTGAATAAGCCACCACACACCCTGAGAATTTTCTAATTTATAAAAAAACATTGCCTTTGCCTAACCATGGGGGCACAACTCTTATTTTCTCAGGAACTGAGCTTTTGGTGTTTGAACCTTCCTGAGTCTCGCTGTTGGCATTTTTACCGATACTTGTACTATATGTTTACCAGGTACTAATGCTGAGAACTTTGTGCTTTGTCTTTAGGTCTGTTTACATTGGATTATAAATGGGTGAGGTCCAGTTAAAGAAAATCTTTACAAGAAACAGTCTAACATCAGCATCTTTTTATTAAGTTGAATATGACTGGGTTGAGAACGTATTTCAGGTGTGTCTATGATAAAAGCCATTCTCACTGTCCTTTCATTACCCTGTGTACTTAACAAGCATTTTTGGATCTTTGTGATTGGAATTGTTTAGGTAAAATGTCTTTGTTATTCCTGAATCACTCCTGCATTTGTTTATTTTTGTCTTTTTTAACCTGTTAAGTAAAGGAAGGGATGAGAAATTAGTCTTTCTACTTTATTGTAGGAATAGGTTGAAACTGATAAAGAAACCAATTGTTTCATTTTGTTTTGTTTTGTTTTCACTTTTATTTGTCTGACTCCTCCTCCATGTAGCTAGGGAGGTATTCGTTGTATGGCAACAAAGACGAGATGACATAGGAGAAATTTAAAGAAAAACAGAGTTAGCGCTTAGTTTTTGAGGTTTAAAAGCCTTAATATCAGGGGTCTGGGTAGGATTCACATGCTTAAAGTCAGAGTTGAGAGGATATGGTATGGGTGGGGGACAGGAGATGCTTCTATTCTGGAGGCTTGATTGGATGCCTTGGATTGTGGAGGGAAAGTAGAACCTGTGCTGATGTGGCCCTGGGAGCTCAGCGGGACATAGGAAGAGAGTAGCTCACCTTGAGTGGTGCAAAGTAGCAGCATCAGTGGCTGAAAACCCCCAGCTCTCACGGGTGCACACACTCAACACAGAGCCTGTGCTGCCTGCGGTTTAGGGGCTACATAGGAGGGCAATCAAAGCCACGGCCTCTCAATTTTCGCTGGAATGAGCAATGCACATTGCCGGGGTCGAGAGTTTTTTTGTTTGTTTATGTTTTGTTTTAATGTTTTTTAAATTTATTTCTGAGAGAAAGAGAGAAAGAGAGTGAGAGAGAGAGTGAGCAGGGGAGGGTCAGAGAGAGAGGGAGACACAGAATCTGAAGCGGGCTCCAGGCTCTGAGCTGTCAGCCCAGAGCCCAACGCGGGGCTCGAACCCACGAACCGTGAGATCATGACCTGAGCGGAAGTCGGACGCTCATCCGACTGAGCCACCCAGGCACCCCTTAACTTGTATTTCTTGTTGGCATCTCGCTGACAAGGTCACAACCAGCAAGTTACCTCATTGGCTTTCCAACAGAAAGGATCCTGTCCTGATACTTTGCCTAGCCCTCATGTGACTTGTCCCACATCGGGGCACTCACTTGAAGGTGTCACTGCAGTTTATAGGCACTCTAGATGGCAGACTATGTCAGGACAACTAGAAAAACAGAACGACGTGGAAAACAAAGTTCCTTCCCTCCCCAACCAAATACCATATTTGTATATGGATGAGACCGAATGCAACCAGCTTCTTGTCCCTTCCACGAACCACTCCAGTGATAAAGCACACTTCATTATCTGTCTGTCTGTCTATCTATCTATCTATCTATCTATCTATCTATCTATCTTTCTAGATATAGATGAGTGTGTGTGTGTGTGTGTGTGTGTGTGTGATACACTAGAATATATTAAGAATCTCAAATAGGGGAAATTCCCCTTAAGGAATGAAATAAAATGTTTCAAGCATATTTCTCCATAAAGAAAAATAATTTTGGCAGGTGAGAAAACTCTCAAGGCACTGTTGACTGCCCTGGTAGTTACCTTCAAGACTGAATTATTTTTTTATGTCTTTAATTACACTACATGGCACCTCAAAAC
Organism: Crocuta crocuta; assembly: GCF_008692635.1. Taxonomy (NCBI): domain Eukaryota; kingdom Metazoa; phylum Chordata; class Mammalia; order Carnivora; family Hyaenidae; genus Crocuta; species Crocuta crocuta. The sequence continues at coordinate 12,834,099 of NW_027528417.1, read as the reverse complement.
CATGAAGTTTATTTGCCTCCAGCACTAATGCATTGAAACCCCCTATACAGGACAATGTGTGGCAAAAGTTAAGGTTCATTCACTCTTATTCCCAATAGAATGTGGGCTCAGATGGAACTATGAGTCTGAGTCTCATTATTTAATCATAGACTTAAAGAGGGACATCCTTGGGTAGTTCAGTCTCATTGGTTTTGCCCAAGCACATTTATCTAACAGTCTTGGAATTCATGTGTATGTGACTGTGTTTTCAGAAAGTATCCCATGGTACATTATTCCCAGGTGGCATTTGCTAATAACCTGATATCCCAGGAGAGCATAAATCTATATAATTCCAAATACCAATCACAACCAGCACCAAGAAGTATTCAGAAAACTTACTATAGGCATCAATACTCTTTATTTAGTGCGTGAAACCTGCTGGTGATGAGTACATATGGCTTGCACCGTGGAAGGAGCAAGATAAGATTTTTGCAAATGTGAAAACTCTGAGACAAGAGAAAATCTCTTTAACAACACTCTGGGATCAGGATGATGTCAGCTAAAGAAAATTTGGATGTCAACTCGTAGTACAGTCTGTGGTCCCTACAATGCTTTTTCATCCCAGGTCATGGTTCACAGTGGCTCGTTGAGGGCTGTAACTTTGATAGGAGCCCAAGTTATTTTTTTTCTATTTTCCAACATTTTCCAACCAAGAAATATTACTCTTACATTCTTATTTCAGCAATCTGTAAAAAAGTAGTTCTACCTTTGTCCAAATTCCTATGTACTATACTCTGTGATTCATCAGACATTTATTGAATATCTGGGAGATCTCTCCTCCTGTGAGAGATTTGGGAGCTGGTGCTGTGAGATTCTGAGGTGAATAAGACGTAGTCTCTGCACTCCTTTGGGGGCCAGACTCACTCTAGACAGGGAATCCGAATCCTGTTCTGCAGACCACTCAGCTCCAGCATTGATTTTGTGAACTTGATCTTTTTCCTTTTAATATTGGCTAATTTCATTCAAAACATGTTTGTGATGACCTACTATGTACGAAATAGCATGTTAATAATAATGTGGCATAGACTTGGTATAATGCCTAAAGAGGAATGCTACATATGTTTTGAATAATAGTATTGTTATTGAAAGATCTGCAAACTTCTAAGACTATTTTTAATGTTTTTTAATGTTTATTTATTTTTGAGGGAGACAGAGACAGAAACAGAGTGTGAGCGGGGGTGGAGAGAGAGACACACACACAGAATCTGAAGCAGGCTCCAGGCAGCACAGAGCCCGATGCAGGGCTCGAACTCACGAACTATGAGATCGTGACCTGAGTCAAAGTCAGACACTTAACCGACTAAGCCACCCAGGTTCCCTAAGACTATTTTGATGGATGGAAATAAATCTACCTATTTTTGGGTATGTGATCTCTGGTCTGTTTCAGGAAAAAAAAAAAAAAGACGAAAACAGTGTATATAACATGGCAGAGAAGACCATGGTGTCTTGAGAGTGGTGTGCAAGTCCTACCCTTTCTGTGTGATTTTGGGAACTCTTTTCCCACTCTGGGCCTTAGTTTGCCCTGCTGTAAAATTAAGAAGTTTGACAGATTGGCCTGTAACGTCTGGGCCAGTCCAATGACAACTGTATAGAAATCACAAACTTGACTTCGTCAACTGCCCATCTGCAAGGTCAATTGTGAAAAAAACCTGGTCATGTTGATCTAAAATGACAGGGCCAGCTGTATTCAGGGCTTGGTAAAATGAACTGAGAAATGGAACTTAGAAATCAGAGGGACTTCCCAATGAGCTGGTGAAAATCCTTTCTTTTCCAGAGCCCAATTCCTAGCTTCCATTTCAGATATAAGAGTTTTAATGAAAAGAGTTTCCTGAAATGAACCTGTTTGTGATGGCAGATACTGTCGTTAGGGTCCAGGACATTCTAATCCCTTGACCTGAAGTTGTACTGAATGGAGGGATTAGGGTATTTGGTGTGAAAGGTGAGATGTTCTGAGGTTCAAGTTGCAAAGTGGTATCACTGGTTTGGCCCCTTGCTTATGAGACCTCTAGCAAGTTCTGTGCCAATGCAGGGGAGATTTTCTGCTTATTTTGTCTGTGATAAGAACTGAACAATCACAGCAATATTTGCCACAAACAGAATAAGGAGAAAACAAAGTAGCTATTTGTTTGCCTAATATTTTCCCTTGAACCACAGTTCAAGGGACTATTGCTGAAGGGATGCTATAGACAAATGGTATTATTTCTACCAGCTTTCCTGGAGGTAACTATGATCCTAAAAGATGAAGTGCCTTCTCTCTGGCCTGTCTTACTTCTCCAACTATGGATTTTGAGTTAATCTTGCTAACTGTTATTACTAATTTCTCTTACAAATATACACGATTGGGTTGAAAATTTGTATTCCTTATATTTTTATTTCCTTAGTATATAAAAAAAATCCCAACTCTTTCAACCAGAATCAGTTTTGTGGACAATTATACATACAGTGAATAGAAGAAAATATACAGTGTTCTTGTATATTGCACTGGAGATTATCCAATCATATATTTGTATGAGACTTTGGTTGATGGTTGGTCTGGTGCATTATATTGATAGGGAGGACTTCTGACTATTTGGTTTTCTCAGACACACCAAGAAAATCCCTCCTTAGTTCCCTCGGTACAAGGGAAATAAATGATGAACTTTGCTCCTTCTGCAGAGAAACAGTGAGAGACCACTCCTTGAATTATCATAGGACTCCTATATTATCTTTTTTATTTATATTTTTTTCCAGCCAGTTTTTTTCTCATGTACCACAGGAAGACTTTGCACTATGCCAAGGTTTTAGTCGCTAGAGGGAGATGTAATCACAAACTCCCTTTAGCAAGTTGGAGGCCAGGGGACAGATGGAAAGGCGAACTAGCCAGGAAATGACATGGTCCTGTGTCCTGCCAGAAATCTCGGTGGTAAGAGAGCTCCAATGGGTATCTTATGTTAAGCTCACTCTCTGGTATTCTGATGGCTACTTACCAGAAAACAGCTCATCCATCCAAGCCTGCAAGGACATCTCTACTGAAAAACTGGCAGTCTTAAGGGACCATGATTTCCATCTGTGTTTAAGTAAACACCTGTTAGTGTTAGATGTCATAGGTTGTTGAAAGACTCTGCTACTTAATAGGGTCATGAAACACAAATATTTTAAAGAATATTTGTGGGCCCCATACATATTTTTCTTTTTAAAGAATGAGAGAGTCTGATTATCAGAGGAAGTAGGAAACCTATAGGTCATCTAGTCCCCTCTTGTCTATTTGCACGTGAAGAGACTGAGCCTTGGAAGAAATTTGTCCAAAGACAATACTTTGGTAGCTACTTCTGGAACTAGAACTCGAGTCTCCTGACCCACTAATTCAGTATTCACTTCACAGTCTTCCACATTTCTTGAGCACCTACTATTTGCTTGGGCAATTAGTGGTACCAAGGTGAGTGAGCTCTGTCCCTGACATAAAGAATCACATGATTTAGTGGAGGAGGCAGGAATATGAATAACAATTACTAGGAAGATTATGTAAGTTTCTACTGTGAAGTTTGATAAACACATAGAAGTTTGATAAAAGCAAGGGAGTTAATTGACATACTTGGCTTGGGTTGCATGTATCACAAATGTGTAACATAAAGGTAAATTTCCATGCAAGTTCCCTCTCCAAATGTTGCATCTCTGCATTCTCAAGCCTCAATCTTTCTGTGAATGACTATACTGTATATATAGTATATATATAAAATTAAGTGCTATTTAATGAAAAAGTATAAAACAATGTAAAATATAAGTAATATATCAACTCACTTATATTAAAAAAGGGTGCTACATATATATAAAATAAAATGAAGTAAATTGAATAAATGTTACCAGTACTTGGTTTCTGAGGTCTAAATTCATGAATAATTTTTATATTTCTATCTCCCTTTTAAATAATGGCATTAAGTTTTAATTATCAATGTAACATATATTTTATTACACAAATTAAAATACAAAACTCAAAACTATGAAACTTTAGAAGAAAAACTAGAAAACTTTAGAATATGTTAATGATATTGGAATTAGGAAGAATGTCCTGTACACGTCTCCAGAAGCACAAACCGTAAAAGGAAAATATTAATTTTAACTACATTAAAATTAAAAATTTCTTTATAATGGGATACTATATATTTAAGAGCAAGTTAAAGACTGGAAGAAGATTCTTACAACTCAAATAATAATGAATGATAAAAACTGTGTTCAGAATTCATAAAGAACTCCTAATTCCAATGAGAAAATGTTAAATAACTCAATAAAAATAGGAATAGATGTTTAATAAAGGAATTTCAAAGAAAGGGAAATCTAAGTGGCCCATAAGAATATATGAATATAAGAATACATTCTTATATATATAAGAAGTATAAGAAACTTCTCTAGCAGTCAGAGAAATGTTCATCAAAATCACACTGAATTACCATTTACACTCATCAGACTAGCACATTAAAAGCTTGAAAAATACCGAGATTGATGTGAATGTAGTGAAAGGAAGCCCATATACCGCTAGTGATAGGGGAAACTGGGAGAGTCACTAAGAAGCACAATTGGACAGTTCAGGTAAGTTTGAAAATGACATATCCCAGGCTAGGAAATCCATTTCTAGGTGTATTCCTTAGAAAACTCTCACATATTTACAGAAAAATAGACATTCAAGGATGATCATTATGATAAGAGCCACCTGGGTGGCTCAGTAAGTTGAGCATCTGACTCTTAATTTCAGCTCAGTCAAGATCCTAGGGTTATGGGATTTAGCCCCACATCATTAGTCTCTGTGCTGAGCTTGGAGCTTGCTTAAGAGTCTTTCTCTCTCTCTCGCTCACTCTCTCTTCCCCTCTGCTCCACCCTACTCATGCGTGTGGACACTCTCATTAGGCTCTCCCTCTCTGGCTCTCTCTCTCTCAAACAAAATTATTATTATAGAACATATAAAACTAAAGTTGGGATAATTTAAATGCCCATCAATAGGAGAATGCATATATAAACAGAGAAATTTGAGGCAGTAGTTAACATAAATGTACTTAATCTTTTTGTGTCAATATGGATGAATATCAGAAATAAGGTATTTATAGATAATATGACATCAGAGATTTTCTTCAAAATTGTCTGTAAAGCACGGAAGTGTGTAGGGATATAGATAGAATGAAATTGGCTTTTAAACTGGTAATTTTTGAAGCTGGGAAATGCATACATAGGGGTTTATTATACTTGTCACTCTACTTTCCCAAAATAAAAAGCAGAAAAAAAACTGAATTTAAAAAAAGTCAAAGTAGAAAAAAAAAGCAAACAGTAGAATACAGCTTATGCTCCTCTTCACCATTCCAGTTAACCCTGTTCCCAATATTCCTTGGTCCTGTATACATTTGTATCTATAGAAATGGAAACGTGTGCTTTCTATAGATGCTATCACACTGAACCTCTTCTGCAGCTTCCCTCCCCCCACCAACAGCATTGGTTAGAAATCCACCAATGTCAGAACAATTCCCTCGATATCATTATTTAAAAACTACATTGGGGGCACTGGGGTGGCTCAGTTGGTTGAACGGATGACTTGGGCTCAGGACATGATGTTGCAGTTTGTGAGTTCCATTCAGGCATTGGGCTCACTGCTGTCAGTGTGGAACCTGGTTGAGATTCTCTGTACCCCCCTCTCTCTGCACCCCCCTCTCATGCTTGCTCTTCCAAAAAAAAAAAAAGCATTAATAAATAAATGCTACATTAAACTCTACACAAGGGTATATAATATTCTCTTACTGATTCATGGATGTTTCTTAATCCAATTAAAAACTTTATGAAGAAAAGAAAACCTAATGAACATACTGCAGTTAACATCCTTGTGTAAATGTTATGGATATATTTCTAATGATTTTTAAATTTTAAAATTTTTCTGCCAATAATTATATTTATAATTTTTTAAAGATTACATGCACATCATGAAAAATAAAATACAGAAAGTCCTCCAAAGAAATCATAAGTCTTTTCTGGCTTATCCTTTCACACTGACCAGGACATTGAACCATTTATGGGTTTAGTTCCTCTGCTGGTTACTTCAAAAACCCAAACTAATATGTTCATATCCCTATTATTTTTATTTTTAAATGTTATATGACAACTTATTGACTATTTTTATAAGAATAGAAATTAACATTATTACACTATTTCCCATTTCTTCCTAATATTTAAATAGTCTTATTATTATTTTTAGTTCTTCAACTGATAATATTTCACTTTAAATGTTAATTATACCACTTAAGATCATATAAATATAATACTTATACCTCTGTTTATTGCTTTACCTACTTCAGACAGCATCCCTGTCCTTATTTTCACAGTTTCCCCCATCCAACTCCAATGTCTGTCAGCCATACCTCTTCTCTTCACATGCAGGTTCAAGGATGACATTTGTGTTCTTTTCTGAAGCTAATGATACTGATGTGTATACTTTGTATATAAGTTGACTCTACAAGTTGAATACCAATAAGCAGATGCCATTATTATGGTCCTATAAATCTTGTTCATTTCAGGACTAAATATGCTAGCGCTTCAGGCCTAATTTCCTTTTCTAAAAATCTAATAAAATGACCGCTTTGTGTTACTTGGTGGAGAATGTTCCCAGAATCTGTTAACTGGATTCACTTTTCTTAATATTCCATCAATTGCTCAATATTATACTCCATTTTAGCTTAATTATATTTATACCACGACTCTGTATAATTTCTTTTTTATATAAACATTCTTTTCTTTTTGAAAATCAAAAAGCATAGCTTTACCATATCCTCACATTTTTGGGCTCTTGATCACATCGTTATAAGAAATTCCCATTTTCTTCTTTTTCTTCTTCTTTTTTTCCCCTTGAAATTCTCTCTCCCAAAGTTTCTGATGCCCAGCTATACTCAGGAGTGCTTTCTCTATGTCTTCTTGTAAGGTGTCATCCTGAGCTTCCCTGTACTCCTGGATTCAAATGTCTCTTTCTTGGGTTCCATATTTTTTTCTTTGTTATTTTTCTGGTTTCTGACTCTTGATGTTGGCTCAGGTCATGGTCTCACATTTCGTGAGTTCAAGTCCCACCCACATCGGGCTCCGCACTGACAGTGTGGAGCCTACTTGGAATTTTCTTTCTCCCTCTTTCTCTCAAAATACATTAATAAGCCTTAGAAAAATGTCTGGTGTATAGTAGGTCGTTAAAGATGTTGAATGAAAAAATGAGTTCATTTATTCAAGAAGTATGCTTACTATGTGCCAGGCATAGCTTTTATATTTGAATAAAATACACGAATGTCCAAGAGGGGAGGTGACGTGTCCAAGGTAAATGGGTAGCAAATGTAGTGTGGGAAAGGCCTGATGTCTAGACTTGGTAAAGTTACATTTTGAAACTGGCTCTGTCACTTACTGTCTACACCTCAGACCTATCTTATATTGAATGGGATTTATAATATTCACTTCACAGATGTGTAATAAGGCAATATGTCCTAAGCATTTTGGAAATAAGAAAATGCTAGTCAAAGTAGACATTTTAATATACGTAGATTAAAATAAAGTAAACCCAATTGCCCTCATTTAGTCTCTTCAATTTTTTTTCAGAAAAACGTTAGTAAACACCTTTAGAACATATTATAATTTATTTGTAACAAACTGGAAGTCAATTTTCAAGTTTTCTAACACTGTCTAGAATAGTAAGTCTAAAAAATTCCAATTTTATATTTTAAGGAAAGTGTTGACAAATAATGACTTCATTTCATGGTAAAAGCAGGTTCTGTTATTTTAGCTGCTATCAGGTCTGTCATGCATCTGGCTCCTAGCAGCCCCTCCTCATGTCTTAGAATGTACTTCACAATTTTCCATGACCCCAGAGAACTATGGCCTTTGACAACTTCCCTCTCACAAAGGGTTGGGAGGCGAAGTGATCCATAGCCCCTTCTGGCTCAGAATGTGCAATGTCGACAAATTCTCATTCACTTCTCGTGAATTCATTATTCCCAGGCGGGTCATTCCTGAGCCACTCCAAGTCTTCCTTTGCTTAGACAAGTCATTTCGCTCTTTGTAAGGCACGTTTCTTTCTTGCATATTTATTAGTGGCCTGAAACATAAGTTATGCTGTATCAAAATTATTTAACAAGTATTTGTGTTCAAGGGCTGAAATAAACATTTATGCAATGCTTTAGCAAACAGTATCTCAGTGAGCCCTCAGAAAAGTCCCGAATTTATGATTCTGATAGGTGGAAGTTACTGGCATTTCATAGTGGAAACCGATGCCAATATCTCATGAGTTATAAGTCATAAAACCAAAATTTTAACTTGTCTTGAGGGCAATCCCAGTATCTGTTTACTATACCACGATTGATTCCCAGATAGTTGCTGCGGGTGAAGCCAAGGTAGTGACACAGATCCCACACTCAAGATGTTTGCAGTCTCTAGGTGAAAAGATCTTCACCAAAACTATGCTCTACTATAAAGTGGAAATCAAATGCTCTAGGAAGACAAGTACAATAAAAAATATGAAAAGCAATCACAGGAAGGAGGAAAAATAGCAGTGAGATCAGGAGAGAGTCCATGATGTAGCAGCAAATGTTTGCTTTGGGCTTTAAAGGCAAGATTGATTCTTTTTTTTTATTGTTATGCATTTTGTCCCATTTTATTTTTTTACATTTTATTGTATTTTTACTTGAAATGTTAGGCATACAGAGACTGTTTGCATCATATGTATAAGGCGTAAAGAGTAATAATACAATTATTACTCATATATCCATTACATTCTCAACACCTCTGCAATTCTCCTAGTGCTTCTCCTCTATTAAATAATCTCATTCTCCCACTCCCGGAGGTAACCACTCTCCTGAATGTTGTCCCTTATTCTCTTGCTTCTTGTAGTTTCCACAGACATTTGTGTCCTTAATTATGTATTGTTTGGTTTTGACTCTTTGGATCTGTTTATAAATGAAACTATATTACACATGGTCTTCGGTGACTTGACCTTATGTGTTTGAAATTCACTAATATCGATCCTAGCAGTTGTGGTTCATGCACATGTGCATTTCTGTTGCTTCTGGTTTATTCATTTCTATTACATACAATGCTACTATGAACATGCTTATTGTAGGAACCCCTAGTTACATACGTGCAATCCTCACATGTATTCAAAAATTTTGTCTAGGTGTGGAAATGTTGGGTCCTTAAATAAGTAACCACATCTTTCATTGTAACAACTCATCAAACTGCTTTTCCCAAGTGGATGTGCCAGTTTCTTCTCCTACCAGCTGTGTGAGATAATTCCCATTATTTCACATCCTTGAAGGCAGAAGTAATTTTATTCATTTATGTGTCCTTATCCCACAGCACAATACTTGCCACATGGAGGGTACGTGTTGGTCAGATGAATGAATAATGACATTTGATGCTTAGCATTGCTAGAAAAAGAGGATGCAGGTTCTTTTAGGGACTGTTACAGAACACACACATTTTTCTTTCTTTCCAATGACAGGAGGCAAATGACCTTGTTGATGAAGAATACATCTGTAGGGAAGATTGTATTTTTTGCACCTAACATAACAAATGCAGCAGGGCACCTGGGTGGCTCAGTTGGCTGAGCATTCAACTCTTGGTTTCTGCTCAGGAAATGATCATGTGGTTGGTGAGTTTGAGCCCTGCATAGGGCCCTGACTGTCAGCACAGAGCCTGCTGGTTGGGATTCTCTTTCTCTCCCTCTCTCTGCGCCCCATCCCTGCTCATGCTCTCTCTCATTCTCTCTCTCAAAAAAAAAAAAAAAAAAAAAAAGTGCTGAGTCAATTTCCAGCTGACTCTTGCTAACATTAATCTTTTCTTTCCTTCGGGTTTGGACAACTCTCTTTTATCATTTTTTGTACATAAGGAATGCCTGTTTATGAGAGATGAATAAGGAATTGCAGTTAAGGATAATATTTTAAAATTGTCATCTGAAATTGCACCATTATGAAATAACCACTATTACCATTGTATGGATGCACCATAATCTATTTAATGGTTACTGAGGCCATTTTGATGTTAGTTACTTCAAGGCTGGTGGAAGTAGCTTTTGAGAGTATGCTTATTCACACAAAATGCATTTGGAATGGCACAATTTTTTGGTTTTAAAAGTAATAAGACATTCCAGGCTGCAGTGTGGATGTTCCCAACATTTGGGCAAGGAGAGAACTTACACTTAAATAACTCCCTCATTATCCATAAGAGCAAACAGAGCCAGGGATATTAATCCTGATTCTGAAGATTGTACTCCCTTGCTCTGAAATTTGGGTTCACTCCTAAGGAGTTACAAGGTCAAAGCCCTCATTGGGCATGCATGAACTTCTCAGTACAGTGCTCTTTCCAGTACACCGGATTCAGAGTCAATAAAAAAAAATACTTATCACCCGCTATGGGCCAAGCTCTCTCAGAGACTTTTTTATATAAGTGTAATGACAACACTAATCTAGCTGTTTATTGCTACCATCAAACACTACCTGCTTCTGCAAATAAGGGAACTGAGGCTGAACATTCACTGATTTTTGCTGAGGTCTCAAAACAAATCACCGAAATAAGTGCTCGATAAGCCAACTGCCCTGACCCCTGGGACACTACATTGAGATAATTCTATTCTAGAAAATATCAATCACCTAACACATTCTAATTTCATTGAATCAAGGACGAATGACACCTAGATCTTCCACCTGGCATTATAGTCACCCTTTAGGCCCGCCTCTCCCTTTCTGTTGCTTATGGATAGCTTTGATTTCTCACCTTCCGTGTATCTATTGCCTGACATGTGGCCCTGGCACAGAAGACAAAGGAGGATTTAGCAGAGGTGGGTAGGCAGCGTGGGGTGGGGCTGGGCGAATAAAAACTAGATGAGACTGGGTGCTGTTTTTGCTCTGATATTATTGTCTAGTTAAGATCCAAGATGCTGTCCCTCTCCTGTTGCTGTGTACTCTCTGCTTTGAAACTCAGAAGTGTTTATCACGACAAGCTGTGAGCAGATGGACGGGAGAGAGGAGGGAAATTTGACCCAAGAAGATGTCACTTAAACAGCTGAGGCTAGTATTTCACCAGATGTCCAAGCATTTAACCCATTAAGGGCTTTATGAAGATCGGTAGCAGTGCTTTCGCTTGCTGAAATATTCATTACCTTTATTATCTATTCATTTAAGGGCAGGAAGCATTTGCCTATTATAAAGCACATTTTGTATTTAAGTGCATTTGTATTCAGCATCCTCTTTGATGGCTCATCACTCCAGGGAGATAATCATGATAAGTAGCCTCACTCTGGTTTACAGATGAGGCCTCTGAGACCCAACATTTCCAAAGTCACGTGAAAAGCCAGAGGAAGGGCTCAGACCACTAGAGGAGTCGGAAGGTGGGGATAAACTTCAGTGATGCCCTAGTTCGAAATCCATATCCAACAGATGGGAGACTGAGGTCTAAAGTGCGATGGATTTGCTGACACTCTGCTGGTGGATCGCGCATTCATATGAGACTGGAACCCAGGTCCCCTTCTTTCAGCCCCAGGGTTTTCTCTACCCATCTTGCAGTTCCTGCCTATTCACTGTCCCAACACGCTTACCTCTCTAGCTGGCAAAGAAGCAGTCCGATGTGTTGGCTGAAGATGAAGGGGGTAAGGGACTGCCATGTTCTACCCAGTCATCCTGTACAATTGTGTCAAGCTTCAAAAGCCCTCTGACTCTTAATAAGTAAATGGGTTACCTGAAAAGATTGAAATCAAACATTCCTAGTAGTTTTAAGAATTGCTTAGCTTTCTGGGTTAAAGAAAAAATAATCTCTTTGATATAATCACTCTCCTAACATTGAAGTGAATGGAAAGAGAGAAAGAAAAGAAATCTCATTTTCAATTCTCCCTGAGGGAGAATAGAGAGTTGAGAAAAATGGTGTGGAGTGAAGGAAAGAATTATGGATCAGTAGTCAAGTAACCAGGATCTGAATTTCAGATATGTGTTCTTCTGAACATTACTTCGATTCTCTGAGTTTACATTTTGTCTTATGGAAAATGAGAATCAGGATCAATCTGATCAGCTTCCTGGGACTATGGTGAGAATCTGTGGCTAATCACTGCGACCGCTTTGTGTATATTTAAAATTATGCTCTACTAATAAATAGTACTAAAAATAACATTAATGGGCGTCTTCTTTGGTATGGGGATTGAGGCAAAAGAGGCGAGACCAGTGAGAGACCTGTCAGAGAACAGACTGGGGAGTCGCATTGTCTGGGCTTGAATTGTGGTTTCATCAATTACTACCTGCGTAACCTTGGGCAAGCTACTTAAGCTCATCAGTAAAATATGGGTAATAACTGAATATTCCGTTCTGTTCTCGTTTGTTATGAGGATTAAACATTTCATTGTTGTGAATTAATGGCTGTAGTTCTTAAATCAATGCTTTTTGCATACTAAGTGCTGTATAAGTGCTTGTTAAATAAATCAAGTTTTGAAAGATATCAGTTACTTCTTGGCAAATGTATGCTCAAGGCAAGAAAAGTGTTTTCTCGAGGCTCTATTTTAGCTGTGTTCCTATCATAATTTCTAGCCACAGGTCTTTACTTACATAAGTAACATCTCACCTCCAGGGACATTAAGTGGATTCATACCCGAATTCTCTGGAAAGCTGCAACCAGATAACACTTCTGTTAGTTCTCTCGAGGGGTTGGGGTGATAGATGCTTCCAGATCTGTGGTGACAAGATGTCTTTGAGAGGGTCTTACTGGATCACAGTACGGGTTCCATGCCACTGTGGACATCGCCTACCGATCACAGCACTGCTGTCCTAAACTTTCAGGAAAAAGGAGGGTATACCCTAGGAAGTCTGAGTCTCCTTCAGTTTAATCCTTATAGCTGACCCTATGGACCAAAACAGACAATATCTGCTCTGAGGTGAAACCTTTCGTTGCTGTTCCTGAGACCTCTGGCCATGTTTATGCTTTACTGAACTACTGGTCTCCTGACGTTGGTCCAAGAATTTACCACGTGCTAAATCATCTTCAGCTCTTAACTCTAGAAAGTAAGCACTGTTATAGAATTCATTTTACAGGTAAGGAAACTGAGGCACAAAGTGTTAGATAACTTGTTTAAGGCCATGCACCAGTAATAGAAATTTAAGTTCTGAACCTAGAGAATCTGGCGAGTGCTGGGAGTAGCATAGATTAATTCTTCCTCCATCCATTCCCTGGTTCTTAGCCATATGACTCCAGCTAAATGCAAAAGGGACTGGACAGTCACTTCCCAGTAATAACCACCCCTGCGGAAAGGGAACATGAATATTGAGTGCAAGGCTAGGTTTCTCTTCAAAACTCCACATTTATTACAAAATTACATTTAAAATTCTAAAATTGTGACTCATTAGATCAACAAATGTTAAGAAGTATGAATGGATCTTTTTATACATGATTGAAGTTTACTTCCCAAGGAGTTTAAACAGTAATTGATGACAGTGCCTATTGCCCTGCACACTGGATGGCATTATCTATTATCATTCTAATTTTTTAAATGTGTATTTGTTTTTGAGAGACGGAATGAGTGGGGAAGAGACAAAGAGAGAGGGAGACAAAGGATCTCAAGTAGGCTCTGTGTTGACAGCAGAGACCCCAATATGGGGCTCAAACTCATGAAACATGAGATCATGACCTGGGCCGAACTCAGGCGCTTACCCAAGTGAGCCACCCAGGTGCCCCCATTCAAATGCTTTTTAATTTGGTAGTTGAAAATTGTATCTCATGATTTTAATTTGCCTTCTTTGATTACTAATGAGGTGAACATATTTCCATCTTTGTGAGCTAACTTTTATTGTAAGTTTATTTTCCTCTCTATTTTAGAACTTTATTATTTTCATAGGTCCTTTTCAGCAAATATTTGTTTTTATCAAAGTTTCAGAATCTGTTTCTGCCAGATTATTTTATTCTTTTTGGCTACTGTCATTTTTTTAATTGTAATCACATAAGAATGATCCATCAAAAAAGATGAGTAATGTCTACCATCTATTATCTATCTCTATGTATATTCATGAAAGCACGTCTTTTATCACTGATAATTTTGGAACATGCTCTCCTGTCCATACACTTGACCATGATTACATTTCTTATAACTTTTTTAATGGTTTGAGTATAGAAGTAAAGAATTTACAGGCTCAGATAAGGATCTAAATTATTTTTATCCAAATTATAACCATTAACCCCTACTCTGTGTATTGATTGATATCTCTTCTGCATTTGATTTTCAGTGCCTCTCTTTCTGTTTACAATGGGGTCTATATCTGGGCCACCTATTATATTTTACTGAAGTATTTATTCATATGCTAATATCTCATTGTGCCTTTATAACCTATTCCAATAATTGACAGGGATTTTTCCTTGTTGATCTAAGTATTCATAATTTTAGAAATTAACTGAATTTTTTTTCTTCTAAACAAGCTTTAGGAAAGATTTGGCTCAAATAAGATATAGAGTTTGGTTTACTATAGCAATAAACAAATGTATGCCATATAAGTATATGTGATAGAGTGTAAGTTAGTTCTAAAATAGGTTAAGTTCTAGTTAGATACAAAGAGTAAATGTGTCTCTTGCTCCTTTAAGACTTACCATGAGTTTTCCAGGCAAAACAGGACAGAGTTGCAATGAGACTTTAACATAACATGTAAGTCTACAATACAGTAAGATATGAAAACTAATTACACAATGAAATTAATTAGGCAGCATTATTAGAGATGTATGCAGCTTTGAATGCAAGAAATGAAGTGCCTTATGAAGTCTCCAATAATAATTTATAACAGTAATAATAATAACAATCAATTTTAAAGGAGAAACTGTATTATATTAAACAAATATAAAATAGTAACATATAGAAATGTTATAAACTGTCTTCTCATTAAATTTTGGTAAAAGAGAAAGAAATGGTTTATAAAATTGAAATCCTATGTAACAGTGTTTGTGATGTAGCCAGAGGCAGAGAGACACACCACGTGTTCTGTGTGTATGCGTTGGGGGCTGGATGTGGGTGTATACGTGTGAAAGTCTTCCAAGTCCTCAGAACAAGCATCCTTTTTCTCTTTTGTGACAGAATACTTTCATAACTCCTAATTTATCATTCTACTTGAAGTCCTTAAAATGAAGAGAAATCTCTCTAGTTAATATGTGGGCAATCTCAAAATAAATAAACGTTAAAAAAAATTTTAAATATATATGTGGGCAAAAAAAATAGTGTGATTTAGGGCGCCTGGGTGGCTCAGTCGGTTAAGTGGCCGACTTCAGCTCAGGTCATGTTCTTGTGGTTCATGAGTTTGAGCCCCACATCGGGCTCTGTGTTGACAGCTCAGAGCCTTGAGCCTGATTTGGATTCTGTGTCTCCCTCTCTCTCTGCCCCTCCCCCACTCATGTTCTGTCTCTGTCTCTCAGAAAATGAATAACTATTAGGAAAATAACCCTAATTAACCTCATGGCTTTGTACATGGTTAATTTTAAGTCCCTAATGTAACTCTGATGCATGCTAAAGTTTGAGAATTGCCTGGCCTCCTGGCCTAGAGAAATGTGGCGGCTGAGAGATCTCAGTGTGTGGCAGACAGGAAGTCTATCCTGAGGTCCTTAGGGGAGGTCGTGTTTAACCTCCCAGCCCTCAGGCCCCCTGAGAGCTCCCGCAGACTGATTCCCCTTTACAGACTGACACTGGGGACCTGAATGCTATGCATGCTCTTAGAATTCCCAACTCCTAGCAAACAATCACACCATGCTAATCCCTTTGCTTAATATGAGAGCTGTTTTTCCAGGCCTTCAGGCAAGAGATAAAGCTTCCTGCCAGGGGCCAGGGGCTACTGTTTGCAGAAGGTCTGGGGGTGTGCAAGGCAGCAATTCTGGACCTTTTGCCTGCCTTTCACATGGTTCTACCACCACAGACAAGTAAAGGGGTCAGGCCCCTTCCCTACTTTTTTTCTGATTTTTTTCTTCTCAGGTTAATAGTGTTATGATAGTCTGAAACTGATATCCTACCCCCAGCTCCACTGCTGGGGCAATCTAAGGACACCAGCATGCAAAGGAAAGGGAGACTTTTTTTTTTTTAAGTTTATTTATTTATTTTGAGAGAGAGACAGCAGGGGTGGGGGGCAGGGGAGCGAGAGAGAGAGAGAGGGAGGGAGAGAATGCTAAGCAGGGTCCACACTGTCAGCATGGAGCCTGATTTGGGGCTGGAACAACCAACCATGAGATCATAACCTGAGCTGAGATCCCAAGTAGATGCTTAACTGCCTGAGCCACCCAGGTGTCCCGGAAAGGGAGCTTCTAACCTACCTCTAATCTGTGTAAGGTCAGTGTGAAGAACGGTGTTCTGAGGCCTGATGCTCATCTTATTCTGTCCTTGTTTCCTGGCTAGGATGACTTGGTTTCAGGAGGTGGTTGTCCACAGTGGCTGTACGTTAGAATCATTTGAAGAGCTTTTAAGACATACTAATGCCTGGTTCACTAAATTAGAATCTCCGAGTGTGAGATCCCGTCAGAGGTCTTTTTGAAAACTTCTCCAAGTGACTGTAATGTCTGGCTTGGGCTGAGAACCATTTATTAAAAGAACGCAGTAATAACGTGTCATGAGACATCTTATGTCCCCAGTTCATGGGTTGGCAAACCAAGACCCAGTGAGGTTCCGTTGCCTCAGGTCACTAGCCATTGGGCAGGGTTGGAATTCAGATTCCCTCTGACTAAAATTCCATGTTTCTTGCAATTCACAGAAAAGGCTTACAGACTAAAGAAACCACAGCGCTGTGAATTAAGCCAGATACAGGGAGGGATTGGTTGCCAAAAAGTGCTGCATGAGCTCTGAGAACAGAGCAATTCATGATAAATATCAAAAGTCCAAAAGGAAGCTGGCACATCAGAGAATATATTCAGTAGAAGAAGGTTTCTAATGCATCTGGGCTTTAAATCCAAAATCTCAAAGGAAATGAAAAAGTGTTACCCATGTGCTAATGTTCCTTAATGGTGCCGAAAATGGTGTCCCTTTTAACTGAGGGCCAGTTAGGAAGTACATGTCTATGATCTCATTAATTAATTTTTTATTTGCTGAAAGGAATCTCTGGGCAAAGTCCTTGCCCTTGATTTCACTAATTTGTGATTTTTTTGCAGAAGTAAAACCCAGTGTTCTACCTCAGGTGTATTTTGTAGCTTTCCATGTCCTCTTAATGGAAATTCTGGTTCCTGAGACAAGTCATTATTGAAATAATTATACCCTCTGCCTCTGTAATCAGCGCTTGGTTTTCCAAAAATCTTCCCCCCCCACACCGCTCCAAAAAACACTCTCACATTCTCAAAGTAACGATCTCTCCCTCCCTCCCTCCCTCCCTCTCTCTCTCTCTCTCTCTCTCTCTCTCTCTCACACACACACACACACACACNCCCCGCCTCTCTCTCTCTCTCTCTCTCTCTCTCTCTCACACACACACACACACACACACACACACACACACACACACACACAGTTGGTTCTGAAGTCAGAAGTATTACACTGGAATTTCTCCAGAAGTCTGTAAATCTTTTGAAGACATGGGTTTGTTGTCAAAAGGAGGGTGTCTCTTTTCTGAATGGGGGCGGATAAGGTATGCAAGAATGAGCCTTCTCTGTTCAATTTGCTCAGTGCACAAGGAATCTCCTCATTCCTCATTCTCCTGATTAGCATCCTTTGATGACTTCCTATTGCCCCCAGGCATCCTTACATTAAAGGCTTCTGCTTTGTCCCCCTTCTGCCTCTGCAGCCTACCCTTCTGGCACATTCCTTTCCCTCTCAAACTCCATTTCACTGGCTGAAATCTGGACTCCTTCTTTGTGTAAGTTTCTCTTTGGCCTGAATGACTTTCACCTTCACATTTGCATGATTAACCGCTCAGTTTCCTACAAAATCCGATTCAGTCATTATCTCTTCCTGGAAGTCTTTCCTGCCTTTTCTAATTCTCTTTTAATCCCTGCCTTCCTTCCTCCTCCCTCCCCCCTCCCCCACCCCCACACAAACATACTAAATAAAATGACAAAAAAATCCAAAAAAAAAAAAATAAACAGACAAACAAAACACCTTATCTATTTGGCTTAGGAGACTCTTCTCTGTGCTTTCATAATACACTGTACTACTATTATTATTAATATTTATCTTTCCTGTTTCTCTCAATCGTTGTAAAGTGTGAGAGATGGTACCTTCTTCGTTTACCATTTCCTTCAAGTAGCATCTTGTCTGACACTAACTCTAGTCTTACAAAGACTAACATTGCAGAAGCATGAAGCACATATTCCCTACATGTATCACTGGGAAAGTTCATAAGCCAGAACACTCTTAACTTCCATTCCTTGGTTTCTATACTCCTATATTTTACCTACTGGGGACAGTGCCATAGAATGGACATTCATTGAGCTATATACTACTTCCTGAAGGATGCCATTCCACCCTCACAGATAGCATTTCTAACCTGACATATTAGCTTTGACTTAAAAAAAAAAAAACAAAAAAACCCCCAGAAAACAAAAAACTCCATTACTCTTATGCTCACAGTATTTGGGTCATATAACATGTCAGAAGACCATAGATTATGTGTCCATTACTGCTTTTCATTTGCTGCAGATTTGGATCCTTATTTCTTTAATGGCTCAGTGCTATGTGGGATCCTGTATCTGCAACAAATGCTCTGTTTAGTCCGTGGTTAGTGATACTGGTGAGGCCCCTGCCTGAAGGAAAGAAAAACATATACATAGAAAATGTGTCAATTCCAACCAATAGCAATTTTTTACCTTTTCCAAGATGGAAGGTGTTCAATGGATTCAGCTTACCACCTCACGATGACCTGATTTCGAGGGGATGCAGTTTTATTTGGGACTAGCTTTGGTCTTCTTTTCTAGAATATTAAGTACTAGACAGTGGCAGTAGTTAGATCAGTCTTGGTGAGGGAGAACCCATGATATCGGGGCCATTCATTGTTTCCAAACCTACTTCCCACAGCTTTTTCCCCCATGATCTATTACACCGTTGGGCAGAAGTGGGAAGGTACAATGAACGACACTGGCTGAAGTCAACTGGCCAGGTAATTTTATCTACTTGGTTGTTTATGGACTCTTGTGATAGGTGCTCTTTGGTGAGCATTAACACGCAATACAGAGTTCTTATGGAAAGAGCCCAAATGTCCATTGACTGGTGAATGGATATAGAAGAAGTGGTATATATATATATGTATATACACATATACATATATATATGTATATACACATATATATGTGTATATGTATGTTTATATATGTGTGTATGTATATTTATATATGTGTATATATATGTATATGTATGCATATGTATATATGTGTATATATAATGGAATATTACTAGGCAATCAAAAAAGAATGAAATCTTGCCATTTGCAACAACATGGGTGGAATTTGAGTATATTATGCTAAGTGAAATAAGTCATCCAGAGAAAGATAAATATCATTTCACTCATATGTGGAATTAAAGAAACAAAACAGATGAACATAGGG
This sequence comes from Crocuta crocuta, assembly GCF_008692635.1. Taxonomy (NCBI): domain Eukaryota; kingdom Metazoa; phylum Chordata; class Mammalia; order Carnivora; family Hyaenidae; genus Crocuta; species Crocuta crocuta. The sequence goes on along the minus strand of NW_027528417.1, from coordinate 12,814,560 downwards.
GAAGGGAAGAAAAAATAAATAAAAACAGAGAGGGAGGCAAAGCATAAGACTCTTAAATACAGAGAATAAACTGAGGGTTGCTGGAGGGGTGTTGGTGGGGAATGGGCTAAATGGGTGATGGGCATTAAGGAGGGCACTTGTTGGAATGAGCACTGGGTGTTGTATATAAGTGATGAATCACTAAATACTAGTCCTGAAACCATTATTACACTCTATGTTAAGTAACTTGGATTTAAATAAAATAAAAAGGAAAGGAGAGAAAAGTGAAAGAAAACATACAATACAGAGTTCTTTATGCTTCTTTCTGCTTTCCATTAGTCCATCCAGAAGCTTCCCTAAACCTCACTGATCTTCCATTCTGTCTCCTAAGCTTCTGAGCCACCAGCCAAACTTCTGCCACTAACCATAAATCTCTATATATTCTTACTTCAGACCACTTTCTTTCCACACAAAGTTGATGATTAGGTATCGTAAGCTCTGTCCTTAGAAAGATTTCTCCTTGCAACGATCTTTCATGGCTACTCTTGATTGGAGGTTTAGTACAGCTGCTTTCTATTTTCAGCTCATATCCACATGTGGAGCCAACCTATTCATAATGTAAGCTCAATATTTTCTCCTTTCTATCAGATCGTCATAGAAGACTTCTGTGCAACCAGAGGTCTGAGTGGAGAGAGAAGTATCGGTGTACCAGTGGTGAATGGCATGAGCTTCTGAGATACTTACTCATGTAGCCTACTCATGTCCTCTAGCACTGCTTGTGTCTAATTACAGGTATCAAATCTCTATGTGATAATGGACTATTATTGAATCTAGAAAAACCATATGATTTGGTAAGTCTCATGGAACCTAACTCCAGCTGCAGAAACACATGATGTCCTGTGGTCAGGCATTCCATCTTTACCGAGGTCTAGAAATATTACAAGAGTAATAAATAAATAAATTAGGAAGTTTTAATATTTTTAATTTTTTAAAACATTTATTTATTATTGAGAGACAGAGAGAGACAGAGCGTGAGCGGGGGAAGGGCTGAGGGAGGGAGAGACACAGAACCTGAAGCAGGCTCCAGGCTCTGAGCTGTCAGCACAGAGCCTGATGCAGGGCTTGAACTCACAAACCGCGAGATCATGACCTGAGCCGAAGTCAGATGCTTAACTGAGCCACCAGGCACCCCAGGAAGTTTTAAAAAGACAATAAAACACATAAAAGAGTAGCACATACATCAAGGTTATGGCGAAAGAAAAATGTTAAGGTCCTAGACTATTCAGGAAGAGGGTAAGTTAAGGGAATTAATAAAATGTAGACTTTGATATGTTAATGATGTTTTATTTTTTTTTTAATAACCACTAGAAGAACAGAAATACTACATTACTTCCAAACAACTTAACAGCAAAAGATAATTTTTAAAAATTCCAAAGGAGAGTAAAAGAGGAGAGACAAAGTATAATGAAAAGTATACAGAAAGTATATAGAGGCATACAAATAGAAAGGATGAAGAAGCACATTAAAATCGATCAGTAAAAACATGAAAATATAAATGATAAAAACAAAGTGTGTCATATTAATTAAACAATTAACTAATATTATCTAAAGAGCATATATATAGCATAAAGGTATAGATAGATTGAGACGAAAAGAATGGAATAAGATATACTATAAAATTACCACCTGAAAGGCAATGATATTAATATCAGATAAATAAAGTATATGACAAAAACCATTACTAGAGCAAATGAGAGTCATTTTATAATGATAGACATTTTAATTCACCTGGAAGTTACAATTTTTATTCATATGCAGACAATGACAGTTTCAAAACATGTAAAGCAAAAATTTAACAGAATTGTAAGAAAAATAAAAAGTTACACAATCACAGTGGGAGATTTTAACATTTTTCTCTGAGTAATTGGTAGATTAAGCAGATCAAACCTCAGTAAGGAGAGACTATAGTTAATCAAATTATTACAAACTAGACCTAAGGTATGTATAGAACATTACTTCCAATAACTGCTCAATAGTCACCCTTTCTTTTTTTCCTTTTTTCTAATGTTTTTTTATTTATTTCTGAGAGAGAGAGAGAGAGAGAGAAAGCATGAGCAGGGGAGGGGCAGAGAGAGAGGGAGACACAGAATCTGAAACAGCCTCCAGGCTCTGAGCTACCTGTCAGCACAGAGCCGGACACGGGGCTCGAACCCCCAAGCCCTGAGCTGAAGTCGGGCGCTTAACAGACTGAACCATTCAGGCGCCCCAATTGTCACCCTTTCTGAGTACATATGAATACAGTTATTTATAAAAGTTGCCCTGAATTTTGGTAGCAGGTGTTAACAATTGCTCAAGGATTAAATACACACAAAGCATGTTATCTGAACATGATAAACTAGAAATAAACATCTTAAAGATAGCTACAAAATATCCATTCACAAGACTATAAAATAATATGATGGGTCTAGGAATAAAGCTAGCAAACTACGTATAAGATCTCTAGGGAGAAAATTCCAAAAAGTTTTGAAAGACATGAAAGAAGATCTCACCAAAGGGAATAATACACCATATCCTTGGATCAAATGATCCAATGCCACAGAGAAGTAGTTCTCTAAAATTGATCTGGAGTTTTAATAGAATACAGACAGAATTACAAGTTTGTACGTAGGTAGCTTAAAAAGCAATTCCTAACGTTTAAACCCAAGTGCAATAGACAAGAATACCTCGGCATGCTTGAAACACAAAGAATAAAGTGGGAGAACTTGTTGTACCAGTTATGAAGATTCATCAGAAAGCTATAGTAATTAACACAGTGTGGTATGGGTACCTGGTTAGACAAGTAGACCAATGGAACTGACATGTTAGGGATTCCCACAAAGGAACTAGGAAAAGATTGATTATTCTACAGCTATGGTAACAAATAATCATCTGAGCCAGTTTTAATCCTGTTCAAATAATCAACAATAACTTGCCTTCGTGAACACAGTTTTGCGAACCAAAATCCATCCACTTACCCATCCTAAGCCACCACACCTGCCCTTTGTTAGGGAGGTAATGTAGCTGGCACTGTATACTGATGTGGCCATGTTATCTACTGAAACAAACTCCCCATTCTGGACACTTACTGGTCTTTCCCATTTGACCTTTCCAGACATACATCCTAACCTAACATGTCTGAAACTCTTTAAAGGCTGTAAGCATGTTGAATTTCCCAGTCCCCCCAGGTGGTAGACAGAAGTGATCACCATTGTTTCATTTGCAAAAACAAAACAAAACAAAAACAAAAACAACAGACTTGTTGCCCAGAGGGATCAAGTGAGTTGCCTAGGGTCAAGTTTTTGATTTGTTTTTAGGTCAGACATACATTCAGTAAGTAGCAGAGGCAGTACTCAGAGCCTCTGAGTCTGAATCCTGGGACTTGAGAGTCTGTGATGTGATTATTCTTAGAGAATTCTTAAAATTTTTTCCTGCATATGAGGAAGTCATCAAGGAAAGTCATTCCCTGGGTTCCCGTGATGATGGAAGACATCCCAGAGCCGACCTCTGCCTGAGAATTCAGTTAGCTTCAGAAATGACCAAGTAATTATGAAACTAAGTGGAAACAGTTTTTCTCTAAGGGCTACTTAAGTGCATCAGGCCTTTTACAAACCTCTCATGGTATGGACAAACTAGAAATGAAACCCAATGAGTAAATATTCTTCTATCTTCTGTGATAACCCTTCTTTAATTAATAGTTATCTCTGTGGAGTCAGTCTCTGCTTGACCTTGTCTGCAATTAATTTGGTCCTGTATGAGGATGTGTGTGTGTGTGTGCGTGTGCACACACTCACACATACATTATGAAAAAAGGGGGAACACATTCATTTGACTAATAACTGGATGAACCATTAGGGATATCACATTGAATTGTTATTATTGGTTTATGTCTGTCCACCCCACCAGATGTTATGCTTGAAGCGGGGATCATAGTCTCACCTGTCTCTAGAACATCAGCCCTAAGCATAGGCATTTGGTAAGTTCCCCCAAATGACGGTTAAGTCCCAAAGTACATGAATTATCCAGTCAAATCTGCCCGTCTTATAGATGAGAAAAATGAGGCCCAGAATGATGAGAAGACTAAATACTTACAACTAATTAGTAACAAAGCCATGTATAAAAACTAGGTTGTGACTCTTACAGCATGCTTTCTAATAGCCTAAGCACTTTACCATTTTCAAATTATACAAGAAGTTTTTCTCCCGTATGAAGTGATGTTAACTGTACATAGTTAAATTAAGGTGTGGTAGACACTGGGTGCCCTTAGTCTGGAGTAACATAACCACCTCATCCAAGATTGACCACTGTGAATGGGGTGGGGTAGGTTTGTGAGACACACCAGACACTAATTATGTATTGCTGTTTACCTTTACATTGAGCTTGAAACTAAACTGTAGTCCGAATGCTGCTCTGAAAGGTTGGTGGGGACATCAAAGAAAAATAAAGCCCTTAGTCAATTATAAGAGAGCTGCATTAGATAGACTGATAAACCCTTGTATTTCCATGATGCTTCATGCTTTTAGCAAAATATTCTCACTTGCATCCATTAGCTCCTTTGATCTCCTCAAACAGCCTGTCGAATAGGCAGGACAGCTATTAACAGCCCTCATTTAAAGATGAGGAACTTGACATTGGGAAAAATTAAGTAATAGCCTTACCTTAAGCTCTTATAAATAACAACTGGTTCTCTAACTTTATGGTCAGACATTGCATCTGGTTCTACCACTAACTAGTTGTATGATTTGGGGTGAGTTCCTTCTTAGCTGAGACTCAGTTTCCTTTCCTTGTCTGTGTGCCGATACCCCACTGTGAAGATGAAAAGAGGATTGCCTGAAATGCATGGAGTATACTCGATAAATGGTAGAGATCATGTCCTCTAGTTTATGTACCAAGTATTGAGTGTATTGTATTGTTATTAATAATGTTTGCAAGAATCTCTTAGGTTCAATAGAAGAAAGATGCCATTTTATCAATCACTGGTATTATTTGAGATGGAAATCTCACAAGTTCCTTCTGTTAAGAGGATTGTTTTATTGAAAAAAGTACACTGTGGGGGTGGAAATGGTGCGTGACAGCCAAAGACTGCTGGTGGCCCCCATGATGAGGCTACACATTTGCATAAGAACAACTGAAATCAGTTGCAGAGTTAAAACAAATCCATAAGGAAGACAAATTAAGTTGGTTACACTAGCAATGGACTTAAAACTGTTTTGTTTTTGCCCGTAACGTAGCTCCAAAATTGAGCTCTACCAGCAAGCAAGTAGAGGACAGTGGTATGTGCTAATATTTCATTCATCGCTATAGGTTGGTCATGGACCAACCAACTCAAGCAACGTAAGAAAATAATGTCCTGGATGCCTCCATGCCTTCTTCTGTTCCCGCTTCCCACTGCTGGGATAAAAGCAACTCGTTGAGACACATCCTGGTTCTCCCGCTTGCTAGGTATACGATCTGAGCTGAGCTTATAAATATTTCTGAGAACATTTCCTCATATGTAGAATAGGGATTAGAACTCAAACTGGTTTTGACAATTAAATGCAACAAGGTGTACAAAAGTGCCCACCATACCTGATATACAATGGTTTCTCCGAAAACATTTCCTAAAACTGTGATTGTCCTGAAATTTTATACCAATTGCCAAATCTTTGGATATCGGAGATCTTTCTCGTTCACTTGTTAATATAAATGAAATAATATAAATGAAATAATATAAATGAAAAGTACATTTGTAGTCATTTAATGTCTATCAGACATTAATAAAAACATATTTTTAAATTACTCACTGTACCTTATAACAAATATGATACTATGTATCAACAATTTATATATTATTCATACTTATTAATATTTATATACAGTATATAATAAAATATAGTCTATATTAAATATATTAAACTTCTATATGTATATTTTAACAATATAAATTTCATTTTATATATTTTAATGATATACATTTTATTTTTGATATGTACATTATTTAATACATATTTTAATACTAGAAAACAATAGATTAAAACTTATTTAAAGTTATAAAATCATGAACAAATAAATTAAAATTAATGTTCCAGTAAAAAATTTAATGAAATATATGGAAAATTATGCAGAGCTGACTAATGAGCTAAGCCAACTCCTTGGCTCTTGGTAAATGTCATAGAAAGCAGAAATTTATTCCCAGATGCTGTGATCTCTGTTACTTAATTGTTGGAATAATGAATTTCTAAAATAAGGAAAAGACAAATATCTAAGAAATAAAATATGAAAATGATCAGTGCAATTACTAAGCTGAATAGCTAATCATAGATGATCAAAGGCCTAAAGTTTATTTTGTGTGTATGAAAAATTCTGTAGCAATAATGGCAGTATAGGATAAAGAAAATGGTTTGAAGCCCTGTGTAATTTAGAGCAAGTGAAAAAACCCTGACTCAGTTTTGTTTTCATTTTGGTGTGGTTTGTTTTGTTTTTATGGGTTAGCTAGAGAGAGTAATATCAAACCTACCAACTTTTCGTTGAGTTTGAAGTATTATATGCCACTAAGGTGGTAAACTCAAGTCAATACAAAAATTATTGTCTTTCCCCCACAGTAATGTGAGCTTTCATGTCTCATGAATCTCATGTCACTAGAATTTGACATATTTTCTAACTTACTGTAGATACTCACCATGCTTCTGTAAAATAAGAACAAGTAGAGTCCAAGTTCATTTTTTAAGCAGTGCTACCACAAGATTATTATTGCAGCTCTAATTCTATATCCCTTAGCAACTTTACTTGAACTATAAGGAAAGAAAATGCCTTCAAATTCCAATTTCCTCCCATTTTGCTTCCTGAAACCCTGAAACATTATCTTTCCATTTTAAAATATGCTGACACTTGTGTCTTATGTAATTCCTTTAATAACTCCTTATTCACCATTTCATGCATGAGTCTATCATTAATCTAACTATATTGCAGGAGCTCCTGGGTGGCTCAATGAGTTAAGCCTCAGATTTTTGCTTAGGTCATGATCTCGGGGTTTGTGAGTTCGAGCCCCATGTGGGGCTTTGTGCTGAACTCAGAGCCTGGAGCCTGCTTCTGATTCTCTGTCTCTGTCTCTGTCTTTCTCTTTCTCTCTGCCCCTCCCCCTCTCATGCTCTGTCTTTCTCTGTGTCTCCCTGCCTCTGTCTGTCTCTCTCTCGAAAATAAATAAACTTTAAAAAAAAATCTAACTAGGGGCACCTAGGTGGCTCAGTTGATTGAGCATCCGACTCTTGGTTTTGACTCTCAGCTCATGTTCTCACAATTTGAGAGTTTGAGCCCACATTGGGCTCTGCCCTGACAGTGTGGAGTATACTTGGGATTTCTCTCTCCTTCTCTTTCTCTTTCTTCCCTCCTCATCTTGCTCTCTCTCTCTCAAAAAAAAAAAAAATAAGTAAATAAATAACCGTAAAAATATTTAAAAATTATCTAACTAGATTGTAAATTCCTGGAGTTTAGATCTAGGTGTTAAGTGGCTTTGCCCATATTTATTAAATAAATTGCTATTTATGGCATTGAAGATCTGGGTCTTGTCCCTTTTCCAATTTGAATCAATAGAGATAAGTCACCAGTAACCAACAATCTATATTTCTGTAATGGAAGACCAGTCCTGTTATCAGATAGTTTTTTATTTGCTAGCCTCTGCAACTAGTTAGTTAGCTCTACTTCTTTGATTTTTTCCCCCAAATGTTTATTTACTTTGAGAGAGAGAGGTGGGTGAGGGGAGGGAGAGACAGAGAGAGGGAAACAGAAGATCCAAGCAGGCTCCACACTGTCAGTGCAGAGGCGGATGCAGGGCTTGAACCCATGAACCGTGAGATCATGACCTGAGCTGAAGTCAGACTCTTAACCAAATGAACCACCCAGACGCCCTCTATGTCTTAATAATAGAGCTTTTCTTCTGCAATTTATATTCCCTCTAGGAATTAGCAGTTTCTGGCTTGTTCAATTTCAGTAAATAGTTGAGGACTGGTTATATGATAGGACAAACATTACTAACAGTTCTGCACCCTGGTCCACCAAATAGAATCCTGTACACTCTTTCCCATTTTTCTCTCTTCCAATGAAGAAAGGTTCTTCTTGCTGGGAAGGGGATTAAATTGATCTACATACTGAAGAGCCTAAGAGAATAGTATTAGAGTAGTTGCAAAATTAAGGTGAGTGACTACAATTTTGTTGAGTGTTGCTGTGGATTGGTTATTCGGGTCCCTTTTAAATCCACCTATGGATAAAAGTAAAGAATGAAATTCCTTTAATTACTTTCACCTGCTGAATGATGCTGGTTGAACTTGTCATGGCTGATGTACTGATCCACATGGGTCTCTGTGTGCTTTAGGACTGTAATTAAAGGGATGAGTGAAACTATGGATCAATTAACATCTGAGAGAGTCTCGGGGTAGGCTGTTTAATAAGCAGAAATTTTGGCACAGTATCCGTGGATTATAATGAACCCAGAAGATGGGCAGTTGTATTTCCCGTTCTTCACTTCTTCATTCTCCTCCAGCTGCTGCAACCTCCCACAGTCCAATCTGTGATCTGCTGGCTAAATGTGGGAATTCAAACTTGGTTTCATATCTCAGGAAGTGGAAAGAGAACTCTGACTGAGAAAATGAGTATGAATATACACAACAGAAAAAGATTTTGTACAAGATATTTATCAAGATGTTGTATAGAGTAACCAGGAAGGAGATCCCGATGTCCAACAATGTCGAGCTGAGTACATTTTGTTATAGCTCTCTGATGTACTATTATGTGACCAAGGAATCATGCTGTGAAGGAAAATTTACTAGCATCACCAATATTTTTAATACACGTTTAGGTAAAAAGTTATAAATTGCTTATATTAAATGATCCATTGACTATAGGCATTTTATATAATACATATATAGTAAACATGTATGTATATATTTATATGTACATATATTTTACATTTTTATACGTATGTATAAGTAATATATAAATGTATATATAAATACATATGTGTATATAAATACAAATGTATTTATATACGTTTATGTATATATAAATATACATGTATGTACAGATACATACATATAATAAAATATCCAAAGTTTCTATAGTGAGCATATTACTATTGTGTTCACAGCACAGACACATTCTTTAAAAGGAGGGGGAATGCGTTGCATACTTATTTCCAAAGATCTAGTGTAACAACTTGGTATTGAAGACAATTCCATGTTAATTGAAATTAAATCCATAGACTCTGTTCACATTCAATTTATGCTCTAAAAAGAAAACATCCTTGCCTGGGGCCAGGAGAAAGAGAGGTGAAAAGAGGCAAGGAGGCCACTGCCCGCACGTCCTGTGACATGGAATCAATCTGAGCACGCCACGCGTAAGCTGCCAAGCATCTTTTCTCTGAGAAATATTGATGCCGGCTGCCAGCTGATGAAATCAGCCTGACCCATTCTCTTTGTTGCTTTCCTCCTCTGCCTCCAGTACATTGTGCAAGAGAAAGCTTCAACCATCTTCCTGTCAGGTGGAAGCAGAGGCTGAGGACCAGGTGGCCACGCTTCGGCGCCTCTGGCCCAGGTGCAGCTGCTGAGGTAGCGGGCCAGGCCCTGACCCAGGTCACACACTGTCCCTGAATGAAGGGCTGGCTAGGTAGGCACAGTGTACTCATTTCACGTCCCAGAGCCAGAGCTTTAGGGTAGAGGAGCCAGATTCTTGTGCTAGGGGGTTGAATGACTATTAGGAATGCACAGAGCAAATGTAGTATTTTGCAAGAGGAATTTTACCTGGCAAGTTCAGGTCAGAGAATCCTTAGTAACTGTAATAAAATCTGGGACATAGAAAAGAAATGTGGAATAGCAGAAGACTATAGCATTTCAATTGATCACTGATATTTAATAAGGCAAAGCACCTTTTAGGTGCTATGAGATAAACAGGGGAGTCAGAGAGGCTCTGTGCACCAGAAATTTCCAATTCCTCCCTGGAAGTCACATATAGGTAAGTGTCATATGATTTCCCTGTGGTAAGGGGAGACCCTGGGGTAAGCTTTGGAAATCCAATCAGTCATCCATTGCTCCAAGATCAATATTATGTAAATACGGACATTTGGCCTACTGCATTCTTGTTAATTGGGTAAAAAATAGAAGACAAATGGTAGATAGAGGCTAGCATAGATACCAGGGTAAATGGTTCTAGTGCTAGTTCAGCTGCTGACTGCAATTTGTGGGTTGGAGTAAATTACTCCCTGGCACCAAACTTCATCTTTTCATGAGCTCCACCCAGTTCTAGCATTTTGTGATTGTCATAAAATCAGCACTTCTGTGGAAGTCAGTGCAGGGTATCTGTATCCTCCAAGGGGAAATCATGGTTTACATCCTAGGTAAACAGCCATGATGGCTCTTGATTTCTTGCATCTCTTTCTTGTCCCTTATATTTCTGACTTCTCACTGGAACCCCATTCAATCTAAACTGCAGTGAGCTCGTTGCTGTGTCAAATTCCACAGTGATGCACGCTGACATGCAACCCAGAGTAACAAAAAACCATCTTGGAAGCGTGCTCCTACACACATGATCAAATAATGATTAGTGCTTTTCTTAGAAAGAAAAACGCACAAAAAAAAACCAGGTTCAGAAGACAGAGAGCATATACATCTAGCCTGAGAAATGTGTAATAGGAGAGGGGCCATTCAAGCTGCACCTTGGAGAAGGTGAAAGATGGAATGATGTTTTAATAAAAATGGTGGCAGGAAGTAGGGCAGGACATTCTGAACAACTTAACAGTGTTACAGAAGTAGAGGCCCGGGAGAGCCTGCACACAATTCACTTAGCGGCAGTGCGTACATCTGGAAAAGTTAACTGCACCAGATGGTGGAAGGCCTTGAACACCAGTGTTTAAAAAAAAGAAAAAAAAGGACTGTGTGGTGGGCAGCGGAGGGCGTCTTGGTGTTTCTGATTAGAGGTACAGCACGATTAGAAAAGAGTGTATGCTGGTTTAAAAGCCCAGGCACAATAGTTATAAAAGTTTTTATAACTTTTATATAAGGATTTGTCTAAGTAAGCACGGATGAGGCCTAAGCATGACAGGGAAGATAGTGCCAGGGGAAAACCTGCCGGACTCGGCCGCCGATCAGCAAGAGAAGACCAAGAAAAGAAATCAGAGCTGGACCAGAAGTTTTGAGCCAAGTTAACCAGGCAGGTGGTAGAGGAGCCAGGGAGGTCAGGGAGAGGGGGTGATAGGATGAAAGTCAATGATGACAGGGTGGGTCACACGGAGCTTCAAGGACACAATACAGATGTTGCTCCGTTAGTTAGAAAAATGGGTTGGCGGCTGAAGTTCAGTTCAGGTTAGACTTTCTGAGTTGGTAACGATCCCTGGAAGGTAGTGACTAAGGCCATAAGTGTCCATGAGATGTAGGCAGTGAAGATGAGTGAAGGAGAAAAGGAGAAGAATCTTCTGCCTGAAGCCTTCCTTGAGCTCTGGTTGGTGGGTCAGGCCAGCACACGTAGAAGCACAATGTTGTGGGTTTCTTGGACACATTCACAGCAGCGCCTAGTCCATTCCAAAGCCCTACCAATTGGTTTGGATCGGAGTGTGACCACAGAAATCTGATCTGGGCCAGACTAAGCTCTAGAGGTCAAGTCTGCTTCAGAGAGGGCTTGGAACGGAGAACTCCTCGGCTTACCTTGATCCGTCTTTCATTAGATATTTGAGAATAATGGATCCTTGACTGCTTTGTAAATTCTATATTATTAGACCACTATTATTACCGTTGCAAATAGTGTAAAGAGTAATCATAATTAACATGATAGAGCACTCAGAATAAATGAACTCTTGGCAATAAACCGACTCAGGCCTGCTGTCTGTCATCTGAGGAGGCTGAGGCTCAGAGAGGGGAACAGCAGCCCTATGGGCAGACGGAGCCAGGGCAGAGCTCAGACCTCTGGGCTTTCGCTCAAGGTCTCTTTCCCTTTTTTATCCAAGTTCATTCCTCTCCTCACCCTTGCTTTTTCTGCAATCTGTTTAACACAATGCAATATTCGCTAGAGAAAGGTATTTTCTTCCCTTTCACTTTTCACTCTGCATTTGAAGGCATTTGAGAAGAGTTGCCAGCAAGTTGGGAAATGGAGAAGGCATAAAGGGATAGCAGAAGATTCAGTTCAAGTCAGCTGCACTTGACCGAGCATTTAATGTAATAAAGGTTTCCTTGGGTGCTGTGGGAGCTGAGGTGAGTCAGAGGGGCTTTGTCCTCGGAACCTCACTGTCCCCTTTGGCAAGACAGACCAGCCAACAGCTAAGGCAAAATTGAATGAGATAAGAACTACCCTAGAAAAGTAAACAAATTCAATATTTTTGGTTTTGTTCACTTCCTGAATGGATAGGAAGCTGGAGGCTCTGACATTTGTCACCTCCCGACATGCTAGGAAGAGAGAGGAGAGATGAGAGGTAACCTTGAAGTAGTCTTTTTTTTTTTTTTTTCCTGTTGTGCCAGGCATTCTAGGATCATTTATTTGAAAAAAGAGAAACAAATCTCTCTACCTGTCTGTATACACTCTCAGATCCAGGGGCCTACAGAATAGGCTCCAGGAGCAGCAGGGGAACATCCTATGACCCAGCACACCCAGGACAAGAAGCTACAGGGTTTCGGGACCATTGCCAAGCTGTGAGATGAACCTGATAGCGTTCCTAAATAACAGCATGGCCTCAGCCTCAGGCCTGACTTCATGCTATTCCAGTCGTGTGACCTGTCTCCTCCACTGATCTAAGATAACACTTATCACATTCTGCCCTGGAATCAAGTTTCTTATGTGTGTGCCTGCTTCCGCCACTAGACAAGAGAGCAGTGACCATGCCTAACCCAGCCCTAGACCCCAGAGCTCTGGGCACTGGCATTCAGTGGATCCGCACTAAGCGTGTGGGATTGGCTAGAATTTTGGCAGGCCTCTTCATTTTTCATTGGTAAAACCTGTGGGTCTCCTTGCCTGGTTTGAGAAGGATAAAATGCACATTGTGTTGAAAGGCCTGGATCTGATTTCAGAGACGAGGGCTCGAAAAGAAATACTGATTGCAGGTTACTGCCTGTGGAAGTCTGGGCCAGCCCTTTTCCTTCCATATCTATGCTTCTGTCGGTAGTTACACCGATTCACAAGCCTTGTTCTTCCAGTTCTTGCTTTTTATGATTCTGTTATTTTGTTAGGTGCATTCAAAGGTGGAATCCCTTTTGGTTTGATTTCTCTTTCTTTATCTCTGCTAATCCTTGGCCTCACAAGATGTATTGCAGCCAGTCATTGTTCTAAATGTGAAAAGATATATTTAAAAGGAAAAGAAAAGGGGTGCCTGGGTGGCTTAGTCGGTTGAGCGTCTGACTTTCGCTTGGGTCATGATCTCGCAGTTTGTGGGTTCGAGCCCCGCATCGGGCTCTGTGCTGACTGCCAGCTCAGAGCCTGGAGCCTGTTTCAGAGTCTGTGTCTCCCTCTCTCTCTGACCCTCCCCTGCTCACGCTGTCTCTCTCTCTCTCCTAGAAATAAATAAAAATATTAAAAAAAAAATAAAAGGAAAAGAAAAGGCAATGGACTATAAGCAAATGAGCAACTGTGCTGTCCCTCAAGGAAAATAATCGTTCATTAACAGGCTGCTCCCTTTCAAGCTTGGAACAAACATCCCTTTTTAAGTATGGTGATATTTATTCCTTATTACAACCTGGAGTTGAACTTTACTAATTTTGATTGGCAGGTGAGGAAGCGGCTTGGGATGTTAAGAAATTCTATGGTATCACAGAACCAGTCAATGGTAGGAGCCAGAATTCCAATTTAGATTGACCTCACCTCTCATTCTGCTCTTTCTATCCACTTTGAGTGAACCACTTAAGATCTCTGGCTCTTAGTGGGGCTATGACATGGAATTAATAATGCTTCCTAGCATTCACAGAAAAGTGAAATCGTTTACATAAAATGGCAATAACTTTGGAGACATGAAGGAACTAAACAAATCTAAGAAATCATTGCATTGTTAAGTAGTCCGACTCTTGGCCCAGGTAACCAAGCCTATTTTCAAACGACAGTGAAATGCGAAAGCTGTTGATCTTAGTAACAAAAATCTCTTCGTTCTGGTTTTGCTCAGTGCCTTGTCATTTCGTATCCCCAGATCAAGTTATTAAATTGCATCTCTCCTGAGTTCAAGTTTACTTGCCTACAGAATTAGAGGTTAGAATAAAAAATAAAACTGAAGAAATCTAAAGATTATTGGTTGATTATTTTTTGAATTGAAATTAGCAAAAATTTTTCAAAAGGATAATCCCAAGGACACAGTGAAACCAAAACTCTCATTTATAGGAAATTCTTTTATAATTCAGCTTGTCAATACCATCTGATGACGTTCATACATACCTACTTTTGAACCACTAATTATATATATAATGTTTTTTTAGAGAAAGAGAGTGTGGGCTGGGCGGAGGAGGAGGGAAAGAGAGAATGAATCTTAAACTGAGCATGGAGCCTGAGCCAGGGCTCAATCCCTTGACCGAGATCATGACCTGAGTGGAAACCAAGAGTCAGACGCTCAACTGACTGACCCACCCAGGCGCCCCAACTCACTGATTGTTTCTTCGGTAACATATTGGAAGAGGGGGTGGTGATTTGGAAGATGTATGGACACGCTTGTCTCTTTTGCATTTTCATATGCCTGACTTTCACCCAAGCAATTACTGTTGATGGGGATGCAGAGGAGAGAGAGAGAGTCATTAGGATGGGTACAACAGCAATGCAGGGACAGTAAAAGTTAGTACTTGCTTTCTGACAACCCAGCTAGGAGTTTTATGTCCACAGGGAAATAAGGAGATGTGAAACCAGGCTTCCTAAGAGAGAGGTCTCTGAATTCCCCCATCTCCTACTCTAGCATGAAGGCCTGGAAGACTTGGTGACAGCTTTTAGTTTGAGGAAGATACGGGTCATCTAGGAAGACAAAGAGGGGAAGCCTATCCCTGTCAGCACTAGTGGTTGTAAGAGGAAGAAAAGCAACAGAGAGGAGAGACCAGTGTCCCCTTCCCCATCCTGGAGCTGACGATACCGTTGTATGCAGAGGTGGCGGGCTACGTTAGAAATGCTTAACGAAGCACGGGGAAACCCAGAGACAGCTGGCATCATGACCTGCTTCCACCTCCATATAACGCAGGAGCCTGAAGCACTAAAGATCTCCAGCTATCAGCTTGGTGCCACCCCCACGACAGTGCAAGCAGTGAGGCTGAGATGGCCCAGGAAGGCAGATGGGCAGGTCCATAACACTATCGCTCGCACGGTGGGAAAATGTCCACGTGGCTTACATGTCTTATGATGAAGAAATGTTTAAATTGAAGCGCCCCCTTTAGGCAGAGAGATTTGTGAGAAAGCTGACATTGAATATAAAAACAGAAAACTGTGGCAGGGAAATCTGAGCTTTTTCTCTTTGCACTGCTTGTTACCCATTGAGGTTTTGAGATATTTGATTTAGTAGGAAGCGTTTTGCAAATAAACCTAAGTGTCCTGTGATAGCATTGAACTTTTTGTAAATGAGGCCTATATATTTTGCTTGTATATCATTCAAAGTCAGTTTGGGGGCGTCTGGGTGGCTCAGGTGGGTAGGCGTCTGACTTCTGCTCAGGTCATGATCTCATGGTTTATGAGTTCGAACCCAGCGTTGTGCTCTGTGCTGACAGCTCAGAGCCTGGAGCCTGCTTAGGATTCTGTGTCTCCCTCTCACTGCCCTCCCCCTGCTCATGCTTTCTCTCCTTTGCTGTCTCTCTCTTTCTCAAAAATAAATAAACATTAAAAAATATCAGTTTGAAAATTCCTCATCTAATATGCAGTGAAAGAAGCATTAAAAAACTTTAGCTCTGAAACTTTTGGAGAAATGTAAAAACTGAAAAGTTTACAAAGAGGAAGATGTTGGCATTTATTCCTATAAATGCAAAACAGGAAGAAAACAAATGAGGGAGGTACAAATTGTGTGAAAAAAAGTATTAATTCCAGAATTATTGAATTGTGTTTTAGAATATGTAAACTTGTGAAAAGAGATTTTTCATTTTTAGTGAAGCTCTTATTTATATTGAATATATTTACATTCTGGTTTAGAATGAAATAAAATTGAGAAGGACCTTTATTTTGTTGTATCTAAGCTTGGTGAGACTTTCAACAATAAAAAAAAAGAGACAACTTATTTAATGAGGTTTGGCTTGTAAAAAATATTTTTATCTTTGAAGATACATGGCTGAAATATTACACATTTTTGTATGAAATAGAACAGAATATGTCCCCTATTTCTCAAATTTTGCACTGAGCTTATGAAATATTTCAAGTGCTCTGAAGGGAGTATTTGCTCAGTCAAAAAAGAAATGTCTACAGAGAGGATTCAACTGAAAATGTCAACAATTTCAGTGTATTAACAGTAAAATGCAACTTTGGAGACATATTTCAGCCAATGGTCTGAAAACATTAAGATTATATCATACTTAATAAAATAAATTGTTCAAGAAACACCACTATCATGGTATTAGAAACAGATACACGAAGCAAATTAGTAGTTGTGAACTTAATACAAGCAATAAGTATTTGTTAGATTGTTGAGTTCAGGTAATTTATATAAAGAAGTTTTTAAAAAATATCTCAATGCAACTTTAAATGCTTTACTGTATCTGCTACTTAAAATTATTTAGGGTGAATTTTATTTTGTTTTTATTAAAATTTTTTTAAAAATGTTATTTCTGAGAGAGAGAGCATGAGCAGGGGAGGGTCAAGGAAAGGGAGACACAGAATTGGAAACAGTCTCCAGGCTCTGAGCTGGCTGTCAGCACAGGGCCCGACGCGGGGCTCGAACCCATGACCCGTGAGATCATGACCTGAGCGGAAGTCAGACGCTTAGCCGACTGAGCCACCCAGGCGCCCCCCGCGTGAATTTAATTTTTGAAAATAGGTTTTGACTAGTACTATTTTTAGATACCTCAATGTCCTGTAACTAGTTTATCTGTCAAAAAATTGAAATTTCAAAAATGTGGATAATGAATTTTAGCTCCCTTTTCATTTCAGAATTGTCCCGAGCAAACAGATGATGTGATCCCCCAGGAGATCACATAGACGCTGTTCCATGTTGCTGTGTTATGTTCAGGACAAAAGCTAGGGACAAACTATAGTTCAGTTTGTAGAAACACAGGGAGAAAAAAGTGTAAGGGATTTTTCCCCCTCTTTTCCAGTTTGCCTTTTAGAAATTGAGATCATGTTACTTTTACAGGGAATGACGACGCCGCCAGAGGATAAAAAACAAGAGAAAGTATTGGGAACTTCCTGGGAAAGAGGCATCTGGCTACAAGCCTCCGAGGACGGTGAAGGTGAAGATACAGGCGTTGATGCCAGTTTCCTCCCCATCCCCAGCACGCGGGCCTGTCGTGCGCCTCTTGGAGCATCAGCTCTCAAGATGTTCTGCTTTCCATGCCCTCCAGACCCAGCCAAGGTAGCACTGACAAATAAGGTCAGATTTTTGGGGGCCGAGGTAAGTGAAGCGTTTTATATTTATATCCATAGACACACACTCCTGTGTATGTTCCAGTGACTTCAGGGGACTTTCCACAGCCATGGGTGTCCTGTGTCTAGTGTGAGGTAACTGCCTGGCCCACTGAGTTCTCTGGACACAAGTCACTGGGTGAAGGGGGGGGGGG
>NW_027528417.1:12792493-12796808 GCF_008692635.1 Crocuta crocuta | reverse complement strand
GGCGTTGCAGGGCTTATGAATTGAGGTGAGAAGGGACTCTTTCTCAATGTCATTTGTCTCTCTTCTGTACTGTCTGTTCACTATGAAAGGAACATCTAGGTAGGATTTGTTTTTTGTTTTTTGTTTTTGGTAGGGTGTTTGTTTTGTTTTCCTTTGACTGTGATTGCAAACTCTGAGTCTAAGGATGCACAGAACACAGTGACTTCATAACTTCCAGGGTGATTACTCTGACTCATGTAACTGGGGTGGGGTATACATATAGTATAAATAAAATATTTGGAAGAGTGCTTGGCACAAAATCAATACTAGATAAGAATTGCTTATTACTTTGATACTTTATAGAGGAACACAGCTGTCTATCTAGAAGGGAGAGTTTCAGTGGACACAAAAAGGAGGTGATATGAAGTATATGCAATAACAAGATTTAACATTTTAGAAGACATGTTGAGCACGTATTATGTACAAGGCACTGGCTGGGGCTCTAGAAGTAAAATGATAAAGAAAGGAGCTTAATCTCCTGCTCTCAAAGAATTCACAATCAGTGGATGAAATTTAACTGAGCTAAATGAGTGTAAATGTCTCTCATTGGTTTCTTTTTTTTTTTTTTGCAAAATTCTAGTCATGTTAGTATGTATATAATACACACTGGTTGGTGAGTTCAAAGGACCTAAAGAAAATTCAAGAAAATTCAAGGAGTTTGGGGGAATGGTGGAGATTCTCTCATTAACATAACTCGAGGGCAGCATTTGCAACATGGACTGTTTTCTTCCTGCCTTAGGTCACGTAGCACAAAAGAAGAATTTAAATAAAAGTACATTAGGATTGTTGTGGAAGACACTTGTACGTGTTCCCCCAGGGGCCATTTCTATTTATTTTTAAGAGAATTTGTTTTGGTTTTGGCTCGAGGTAGCAGTGTGCTCAGGGAAGATGGCTGCCAACCTACAACAATCCCAGAAAATGGACTTTGCTTAGTTTAGAGCTAACTTTTCTTTTGCTAGTGTCTCTCTCTCCCTTTTGCCAGTGATTGGTTTGGAGTGGCAAGCAACCTTGTTAGGGCTGGCGGGAAGTGAAGGAAAGTGTGTTAGACATTTTCAAATGAAGGCGTTTGAGAAGGAGGGTTAATAGGAAACAGTTATTTGACATCTGCATGTAGAAAATAACTTGCTATGTGACCTTAGGCGTTGATCATGTTACCCTCCAGGTCACCATTTCCCCATCATATATTAATAATTCTTGTCCTATCTAATTAACAGGGCTATTCTTAATATACAGAAAACACTGGACTTTAACATGGTTTCCAAATGTAAATACCTGTAATATGTAAGATTACAATTAATTGTAAATTCCTTTGAAATCTTCAGACGAAAACCGGTATACAAATATATCAGTAATACCACAAAAGTATATGCTAATATGCCAATCCTAGGAAAATATGCTTCTTACTTAAAGAACCTGGAAGTAAATACCAGAGTCTGTAAGAGTTTTAGTGCATTCGTTTAGGCATAGATATTTCATTTTCATTGTCTTTACTTTACCCCAAAATCTATGTGTAATTATAGAATAAGAAGGCTCGATGAACTTAGGATTTTACAGAAAAATGTTAAGACCTTCACCTCTCCCCACTTTGAGAGCATAATGACAAATGCAGTTAAGTACAGATTCAAGTGTCTTATGCTGGGATCCCAAAAAACATTCCTTTTTTTTTCTTCATAAAAATGTTCAAATATACAGAAAGTAACCTCATAATCACTGAGTGCCCATTATGCGTATTTAAAGAAGGTTGATTCTTTGCCATATTTTCTTCAAATACATTTTTAGAATGAAGAAAATATTGCAGATAAACTTAAGGTCCCTTTGTATCCTTCCTGAACTATGATTTGTGGTGGATGTGTATGTTTCCAGATCACGTTTTCTACCGTGCTTATGCGTCTATCTATTGCAGGGGGTATTAACTAAGCCTCTTTAACCAAGAGTCCCCAAAACACAGTGGCTCAAAGAAGATTGGAGTTTATTTCTCTATGAAAGCAGTTTATAGGATGGTAGAAGGTACAAGATAGGCAGTCTTCTTTGAACGACGAGATGTGGCTGATTCACCATCTCTAGGGCAGCAGTTTGAAAGTGTAATCTGAGGGCTCCTGGAATCTGTGATTCATCCGAGGTTTCTGTAATCTCCACCTTTTTCCAACTCTATATCTGTGTGAAACCAAATTTTCTTCATGGACAGCAACAAAATCAATATTGGTATAGACTGAATGCAGAAACAGATGAGACTTTATTTGTCTTAAATAAAGTCATGCATTAAAAAGATTTTCAAACATGTTGGGGCGCCTGGGTGGCTCAGTTGGTTAAGTGTCCGACTTTGGCTCAGGTCATGATCTCGTGATTCGTGAGTTCGAGCTGAGCCCATGTTGGGCTCTGTGCTCACAGCTCAGAGCCTGGAGCCTGCTTCGAATTGTGTCCCTCTCTCTCTGCTCTTCCTCCTGCTCATGCTCTGTCTCTCTCTCAAAAATAAATAAACATTAAAAAAGAAAAAGTGAGTGTGCCACTTTTTCACTGAATTTTTTATTTAGTTAGTTTTTTAGTTTTTATTAAAAATACTTTAAAGCTATTTATTTATTTATAAATATTTGTTATGTTTTTTATAATGAGATTATATTTTTAATGCCTTCATTTCAATTTTGAATATGGTAAAGATCGATAGATACTCCAACATAAATAAAAGCTGTCTGGAGTTCTCAATAGGAAAAGCAGAAAAATGTAATGTCTAGTCAGCGGCTATCATCAGTTAAAAATATCTTCACTATGAAGACGGGAGAATGAATTTGGAGGAATATCTAGCAATTCAGTGCAATCTGTGTGTTCATAAGCAATACATGATTGTGTAATTTAAGAATTTACATGAATGATATCCGTCGCACCCATCCTTCTGCGTGTTACTTTTTCGTAACTCAAAATTCTGTTTTCAAGGTTTATATATTCTAATACATACAAATCTAGTTCATTCATTTTAACTGTTGAATACTATCTTACCACAGGATTATGGCAAAATGCATTTTATTTATTCATTCATTTATGTATTTATTTATTTTTTTCANCTTCTTCTCCCCCATGGTCCTCAGTTAAGTTCCTTCTAATCCTCCTATACGTGCAAGCATATGGTATCTGTCCTTATCTGCCTGACTTATTTCGTTCAGCATAACACCCTCAAGGTCCATCCATTTTAACATTTCTCTAATTGGTGAATATATAGAAGGTTTCCAATTGTTCACTCTTAAGAGCAATGCTTTGGGGCGCCTGAGTGGCTTAGTCGGTTAAGCGTCCGACTTTCGCTTAGGTCATGATCTCGCGGTTCGTGGGTTCGGGCCCCGCGTCGGGCTCTGTGCTGACTGCCAGCTCAGAGCCTGGAGCCTGTTTCAGAGTCTGTGTCTCCCTCTCTCTCTGACCCTCCCCTGCTCATGCTGTCTCTCTCTCTCCTAGAAATAAATAAAAATATTAAAAAAAAAAAAAAAGAGCAATGCTTTGCCCTCTTTCCACATAGCTCCTCGTATCAATCCTTTGACTTCTTTTTTTTTTTTTATTTTTTTAATGTTTTATTTATTTTTGAGAGAGAAATAGAGACAGTGTGAACAGGGGAGGGTCAGAGAGGGAGACACAGAATCTGAAACAGGCTCCAGGCACTGAGCTAGCTGTCAGCACAGAGCCTGATGTGGGGCTCGAACCCACGAACCGTGAGATCATGACCTGAGCTGAAGTCGGATGCTTAACCGACTGAGCCACTCAGGTCCCCCGACTTTTGACTTCTTTATGAAATTGCTGTTAAATTGTTCTCCAAAATGATGGTGCCAATTTGGAAACCACTTGCACGGAGTGAGAACCCCTTTGTCCTGTCTGCTTCACTCTTTGGAATTATCAGACGTGTGAACGAATGTTGTCATTGTGGTGCCAGGGGAGTGGAAAGTTACTGTTGTTTAAGTTCCACCTCTCTTTGTAGATGGTAGGATAGTTAGAAATAGGTATGATGGCAATCACAAGAATTCTTGATAACAGTGATTACATAATTGAGGTTTCTTTCTTTTTCACATAAGAAGTGTGGAGGTAAGCAGTCGCTAGCACTGGTTTTTCAGATCATTAATGTAATCAAGAAAATTAAGTTCAGACATCTTTCTGCTGCATTATCCTAAGTATGTTGGCTTTCCTCCCTCATGCTTATCATCTTAGCCAGATGATTGCCACTCTTAACACTTAAATGTTCCATAGAAACAGGGAGAGGGGAGGGGTGGCTCCTGTAACTCTCCTCTTGACTCCGTTCCCTTTA